>NC_064282.1:104467948-104499335 GCF_019186545.1 Solanum stenotomum
CACAAAACTTATATGAGAGTATTATTGTCTGAAATACCCATAACAACAGAATAAGTTGTTACAAGATTAAAATGAGTGATAATTACTTAAAACCTACGTATGCATGCCATTTCATTTCTCAATGCATATGGCATTTTTCAAGGTATTAATTGATATCTATTCTAAATAATTTATAAATCATTTCGAGGGAATAAAACCTATCAACTAATTGGCTCCAAAATTACCTATCTACCCTTTATATGAATAAAGCTTGATGATTGGCATAAAGGTATCTGAATAATATAGAGTTATGCTCCTTCTATGATAGAAGTATGGGGCTAGCCTCCTCCTCTCTTCTTTACAATTTAGTGATATTGGTTAGTTATTGCATAGTTTCTCATCATTATATGTACATTACTATCACGCCTCAAGGCTACCCCTTTGACGTAAACACGAGACCTAGGATCACGAGTGACCCCAAGCTAACCCTGAGCAGGAATAACATAAGCATACTTAAACAATACTGAGCGGAAGCTAAAAACATGACCCAATCTATGTGTGAAGATATATAAGTATTGACAATGAGTTTAAGATATTGAACTATAACTTAAATACTAAAGTTGAATCTGTCTATGTCTAAAATAAGCCTCTAACTGACTAGAGATGCTAGGACATGCCCCAGCTAACTCTAGCAAATACTTAAAACTGAAATGAAAAGACGAAATGTAGAAACATATCTATTGTCCTCGAAATATGAGGACTCACCACTGAAGTTGCTGAAATGGAGATCGGGAGCCGATCTATGCGTGATCTGGATGCTGAGTACCTAAACCTACATCACGAAAAGATGTAGCGCAGAGTATGCGTCACTACTTCAAAGGTACTGAGCATGTATGATAAAATATAGCTGAGCAAACACATAACTGAACACGGCAGAGTGAGCAATAATATTATCTTAACATGATAAAAGATACTGAGATATGCTGAATATGAACTAAACTGAATGTAATGACCAAGTACATAACATACTGAAACTGAACATTGAAATTTAACTGGAACATGGTCAATGAACTAGAGTCTGACTGTGGGAGCTACTAATAACCGACAAAAAACCACATGAGCTAAATATGGAGTTCGGTGTATACGCCCCATTGAGAGGACCCAATATACCTTGCCAAGGGTATAAAGGCATGACTGACTTGATCACTAAATATAATGCCCACATAGGGGACTTACAAACGTACGGGGGCACGTAGTTCTGGGACCATGAGGGTGAATGACCCTAGTCTAACTCAGTATTAAGTCTACTCCCAACTGAATATATATACCATACAACATAAATGAAATATATTGGATAGCTCAATGTTCTGACATGCTAACTGAAAATGCAAAATTAAATATTGGTAATGAAACATTTGAAAACTGAGGCATGTATATTTGCTTTCCTGTCCTAGCTAGTGTAATTTATGGACTAAACGAATCTACACAAGTAGGGTTTTGAATTTCATGCAAGGAACTAAGAAACAACATTAACGACATGAAAATCTGATTAGGAATATTCTAACAACTAATTCACAGCAATTTCTAACATTCAAGAAACCCTAGGTCTAGATAATATGAAAGGAATCAAGAATCTGACTGAATTCCAGGGACCTAATGGGTTAAAGGAACCCACTAGTGAAATTCCACATACCTGGTGACGAATTCCACAGAGAAATCTTCCGATTTCGGTGCTGAAATTGAGCAAAACTTGTTGCGTTCTTGGAGAGGGGTTTGGTCGCTGCTTCCTCTCTTTGTTTCTTACTTGATCAATTTATTTTAGGATGAGTTGGTTAGGGTAAGTTATGATTAAGTTACTAGGCTAAAACTGACCAAAACTACGTAGTTTAGGGGTTAAACGACGTAGTTTAGGGGTCCAACGCATAGGAAAAAGACCAAATGACCCTTTGCTTAAAACTCTGACGCAGCTGACCACATCCCCTCTGACGGACCATTAAAGGGACCACGGACCATCTAGCTGGTCATAGTCCTTGGTCCAATGGAAATTAGTTCTGAGGGTGGCCTTCCACGGCCACTACCACGGCCTGTTGTCAGGACCATAGCTCATGAAGGGCCCCATGGTCTGACGTCTAGGTTTGGTGAACTCTGCCTGGCTCCCAGGAGCACCAGTACGGCCAGTGAGGTGGTCCACTACCCTTGAAGGGTCCCGTGGTCCACCACCTTGGGCTGGGTGTAAATCCACAGGCAGGTCAACGGACCGTGGTCCCTTTCGTCCTCGAATGAAGCCTAAACTAGCTGAGAAAGGGGGAAAAGAGCTGCAATTCCTACCACTAAGCACAACAACCTAATTTCTGACTGAATTAAGTTCCAAGAACATGCAGATACACTGAAAATGCAAGCATAACTGAAGGAACAAGACACTAAGGCTAAATTTATGCAAGAGTAAACTGAGAGACTGGAGAGGAACTATTACCTCAAGCTTGAATGGAATCAGAAGGAAAGAGATGAGGATATTTGGCCTTCATGGCTGCTTCTGCTTCCCAAGTAGCTCCCTCTTCGGACTGACTCCTCCATAAAACCTTAATTGGCGCGACTTCTTTGTTTCTCAACCTTCGAACCTAACAATCAAGGATTTCAACTGGCACCTCTTCATAAGTGAGACTATCCTTCACAACCACACTTTCTAATGGCATTATAGATGCTGGATCACCCACACACTTCTTCAACAACGAAATGTGAAAGACTAGATGGACTGCTGCTAGCTCTGCTGGCAACTCTAACTCATAAGCCACCTTACCAATCCTTTTCAAGATTCTGTAAGGACCTACATACTTGGGACTAAGCTTTCCTTTTCTTGCCAAACCTCATCACCCCCTTCATAAGTGACACTTTCAGGAAAACACAATCATCAATTTGGAACTCTAAGTCCCTCCTCCTCATATCTGCATAGGACTTATGACAACTCTGGCTGTCTTAAGTCTGCCTCTGATGAGCTGAACTTTTTCCATAGCATCATGAACCGAATCTGGCCGTATCAAGGTTGTTTAACCTACTTCAAACCAACCAACTGGAGATCTGCATCTACACCCATACAATGCTTCATAAGGGTCATCTGAATACTGGAATGGTAACTATTATTGTAGGCAAACTCTATAAAAGGAAGGTGATCATCCCAAATTCCCTTGAAATCGATCACACAAGCTCTCAACATGTCCTCTAGGTTTTGAATAGTACGTTCTGCCTGACCATCCAGCTTTGGATAAAATGCTGTGCTGAGATTTACCTGGGTACCAAGACCTTTCTAAAATGACTTCCAGAAATGAGAGGTACACGGAAGACCTCTATCTAAAATGATAGACAAAGGAATCCCATGCAACCTAACTATCTCATTAATGTAATGCTTGCGTAGTCCTGCGCCGAATCTGTAGTCTTAACATCCAAAAAGTGAGCGGACTTAGTAACTATGTCTACTATCACCCACATGGAGTCATGATATCTGCGAGTACGAGGTAAACTTGTAATGAAGTCCATGTTTATCATTTCCCACTTCTACATAGGAATATTGATCTCTTGAGTCATACCTCCTGGTTTCTGATGTTCTACTTTCACTTGTTGACAAATAGAACACTTAGCCACCAAAATACTTACCACAAATCACAATACATCTTAGTAGAACTTGGATGAATAGCATACCTGGAGTTATGGGCTTCTGTAAGGATCTACTGTCTCAACTCACCCACCTTAGGAACACATAAATGACCCTGGTAGCGAAGCACACCATCTCTCATTTGGGATAAAACCTCAACTTTATGCTGATGAACTACACCCTTCAATTGAAGAAATATAGGATCACTGTCTTGTTTTTCCTTAACCTCCGCTACCAATGAAGATTCTGACCCATTCTGAACTGTCACACCATCATCTATATGTTCATAAGGCAAACTCCTAAGCGCGCAAGCTAGTGAAAATCTTTTGCCAATTCTTTCCTTTCTTCCTGAACATGTGCTACACTACCCATAAATAGTCTGCTAAGATCGTAAAGTTACTACATTAGCCTTACCAGGATGGTAGAGCACATTCATATCATAGTCCTTGACGAATTCAAGTCATTTCCTCTAGCGAAGATTCAACTTTTTTTGGGTGACAACATACTGAAGGCTTTTACGGTCATTGAACACATCTATGTGAACACCATACAAGTAATGTCTCCAAATTTTTAGGGTACATACTACGATTGCAAGCTTGAGGTCATGAGTCGGATAGTTCTTCTCATGCACCTTAAGTTGTCTAGAAGCATAAGCTATAACCTTACTTTGCTGCATCAACACACAACCTAGGTCGACCCTAGATGCATCACAATAGATCATATAACCGTCTGAACCATCTGGTAGAGTCAAAGCAGGAGCTGCAGTCAACCTAGTTTTCAATTCTGCAAAGTTTTTCTCACACTTGTCTGACCACTTAAACTTAACCTTTATCTAAGTCAACTTAGTCAATGGAGAATCTATAGATGAAAATCCTTCCACAAACCTTCTATAGTAACCAGCCAAACCCAAGAAACTTCTTATATCTGTAGGAGAAGTGGGTCTGGGCCATTGTTTCACTGACTTTATTTTATGAGAATCCAATCGGATCCCTTCGCTAGATACTATATGTCCAAGGAAAGCAACTGATTGTTACCAAAACTCGCATTTGCTAAACTTAGCGAATAACTGGCGATCTTTGAGAGTTTGTAGGACAACCCTTAAATGCGTCGCATGTTCTTTCATTCCTAGAGTAAATAAGGATACCATCAATAAAGACAATAACGAACAAGTCCAAATACTACTTGAACACCCTGTTAATCAAATCCATGAAAGTTGCAGGAGCATTGGTTAGTCCAAATGACATAACTACAAATTCATTATGACCTTAACGAGTTCTAAAGGCTATTTTTAGGATGTCACTATCTCTGACTCTAAGCTGATGATAACCGGATCTGAGGTTTATCTTTGAAAAATGACTAGCACCCTGAAGTTGGTCAAACAAGTCATTAATCCTAGGTTATTTATTCTTGATTATGACTTTGTTCAACTGCCGATAGTCAATTCATATCCTGAGAGAACCATCTTTATTTTTCACGAACAACACTGGTGTACCCCATGGGGAAATACTGGGTCTGATGAAACCCGTATCTAGAAGGTATTTCAACTGCTTTTTCAATTGCTTAAGCTCAGCTGGAGCCATTCTATAAGAAGGAATAGAAATAGGCTGGGTATATGGAATTAGATTGATTCCAAAGTCGATTTCCCTTTCGGGAGGAACTCCGGGAAGATCTTCTGGAAACACTTCTAGGAACCCACTTACTACAGGATTTGGCTCAAGAGTTGGGTTTCAGATCTTGAATCCTTAACCCGAACTAGATGATAGATATACCTCTTGGAAATCATCTATCTGGCCTTAAAGTAAGAAATAAATCGACCTATAAGCACTAAGTTACTACCCTTCCATTCTAAGACTCGCTCATCTGGAAACGGGAAAGGGACGATCCTAGTTCTACAATCGACTGAGGCCTAACAGGAATGTAACTAATCCATGCCTAGAATGATATAAAAGTTTATCATTTCTAACTCTACAATATCTGCTGAGGTGACTTTCTGAGAGACTGTGACAAGGCAATTTTTGTATACCCGTTTAGCTATAACAGGGTCATCAACTGGAGTAGAGACTGAAAAGGGTTCTGAGAGAGTTTCTGGACTGACACTAAAGTTCACTTCTATATATGGAGTTACAAAGGAAAGAGTAGTCTCTGGATCTAACAAAGCATAAACTCGTAATGTGCCGGTGACCACATCAGGAGAATCCTCCTGATCCTGGTAAGCCTAAAGAGCATACAACATGTTTTGGCACTGACCGCCACCTGTACCAGATGAAAGACCCTGCTAAGTTGGGTGACTTGATGGCGCTGCTAGAGTCGTAGACTGAGCCCTACTATTGTTACCTCCATGTCCTTGTTTAGAAGAAGGGCAGTCCCTCAACCTATGTCCAAACTGACCATATCCAAAATACCCTTCTTTCCCTGCAAGACACTCGCCCGGATTGTTCTTACCACATTTTGGATAAGTTGGGTAGGTCCTATTACTTGAAATACTCTGCTGAGACTTAGAGCATGATGCCCTACCTTTCTGATCCTGTCGGCAACTGGAGGATGAAGCACTAGCTGATGAAGATGCTGGAGCTGAAGATTCTGCTGAAACTGAGAGCGATTTCCACCACCTGACTTCTGCTGAGAGTACTCATAGTTACCTGTCCTAGCCTTCTTATTGTCCTTAGCCTATTTCCTTAGATTTTCTCCCTTAATGTGCTGAGCATGAGTCATAAACCTAGAGATATTCATATATTCCAACAACATAGCATTCCGGCATTCTATTTTCACTAGGTCGGATACTCCAAATAGAAACTTATTCATCTGTGCCCTCGAATCAGCAACCATATGTGGAGCATACCTATAGAGGTGGGTGAACTTGATTCCATACTCTTGGATTGACATGCTACCTTGTCAAATTAATGAAGTCCTAAGCTTCTGCCTCCCTCATCTCTCTTAGGAAGAACCTGTCTAGAAAAGCTTCATTAAAACACTCCTAAATGAAAGGAACTGCATCTTTACCCCTTTTTTTATTTCCATTGAGTAAACCAGATATGAGCTACGTCCTTAAGCTGGTAGGATGCCAACTCTACCCTGTCATTTCCAGTCACTTGCATCACTCCAAAGATTTTCTTGACCTCATCAATGAAGTTCTGGGGATCTTCTCCAACCTATGACACTAGAAATTCTTGTGGATTCATACAGACAAAGTCTTAGACCCTGGATGTTGCTGACCCAACATTAGCATTTGTAGGAACTGAGGCCTGCTGATTGTCCTGGTTGGTCACACTCTGAGCCAAAAGTTGAATTGTATTACGAAACTATGGATTCCAAAACATCTTGGTCTGGAACTGGAGGAACTGTGTTACCGTTGCGGGAATTCACATTCATTGTGTAAGCTCTACTAGGAGGCATGACATGAAATGCATAATTATGAGTTAGAAGGTAGATCATACCCATACACGATAAGAATAACAAGAAAGTGAAGTTTTCCTAAAACACTTCGTATCCTCCCTCTCATTAGATGTGGTGCACTTCACACCCATGAAAAAGACTCTACTTAGTGTGACTTTTCAAACATCCTAGGACACTTAAACCTAAAGCTCTAATACCAAGTTTGTCACGCCCCGAGGCTACCCCCTTCACGTAAACACGGGACCTAGGATCACGAGTGACCCCAAGTTAACCTGAGCTGGAATAACATAATCGTACTTAAATAAATATTGAGCAGAAGCTAAAAACATGAGATAAACTAAATTATGGGAAATACCCAATCTAAGTCTGAATATATATAAATACTGACAATTACTTTAAGATACTGAACTATAACTCTAATACTAAAGCGGAATTTGTCTATGTTTGAAATAAGCCTCTAACTAACTAGAGATGCTGGGATATGTCCCAAATAACTCTAGAAAATACTTCAAGCTAAAATGAAAAGACTAAATATAGAAACAAGTCTATTGTCCTAGTAATATGAGGACTCACCACTGAAGCTGCTGAAATAGAGATCAGGAGCCGATCTATGCATGATCTGGCTATTGAGTACCTGAACCTACATCACGAGAAGATGTAGCACAGACTATGCATCAGTACTTGAAAGGTACTTAGCATACAAGATAGAATATAACTGAACAAACAATAACTGAACAAGGCATAGTGAGCAATGATATAATCTAAACATAATAAAAGATACCGAGTTATGTGATGAGTCAACAAATTAGACTCATTTAGGGCTTTATTTTGATAGAAATAGTGTCCTCGAATGCTTATTTTGTTTCAATATCTGATGAAAACTCTTAAGTTTTAGATATTTGAAGTTTTAGTGGAATCATGGACACTTAGGCGCAAAAAAGGAATAAAGAGGCTGAAAAGAACGAAGAAGCTAAAGCCTGAGCATCTCCAAGCAAATTTGGCGATTCGCCGAAAGGACAGACTCCGCCCTTTATTCCGGTATGCGAAGCCCTGAATGAAGAGAATCAAAAAGGCGATAAAAGGAGCAGTCGGCGCTTTGCTGAATAGTTCCGCGAAGCAGTACTATACCGCCCAATGGTCCAGAACGTGAAGATGCTGAAGGCAAGCACTAAACGACGATGAAACAGAAGAAGGGCGAGTCGTTGAGTTATTCGGCGAACTCGACTAACCTCGCCGAACTATCTGCCAACACTAATTTTTTATGGCTATAAATACTAAACTTCTTATTAATTTTTATAAGTTCCTAAACATTATTACTCTTTTTAGAATAGAATAGTTCTTTTTAGACATTTTCTCTCAAGTTTGGAGAGGGTTTTGTGGGAGACTTGAAGAGAGAAGGATTTCATCTTCCCCAAGTTGGAAGTGGGTCTTCTCCATTCTTCTTCCTTTGCTTAAATCAAGGTTTAATTTCTTATACCTATTTGATTTTAGTATCATTTTAGGTGTATTTTTTTTATTTCTTGATGTGTGGCTAAAATCCCCCATTCTTGGGGTGTGATTTAGCAAATATGTGTTGATATTATTGTTGGGCCTTGCTTGCTAATAGATTAGATGTATTTTAATGGTGATTTCACCTAGTGGTTGTGGTTTAATTTAATAGGTTTGTAGTTGCAAATACAAAACCACTCATGTGTTTTCGGCTTGCCCGAGAGGGAGGTCGTGAAACCAAGACCACTAGACTGATGGCCTAATGAGTGGGTCGACATGAGGTTCAGCCCGAGAGGGTGAGCCCTAGTCCCATATTCTAACACTCAGCTCGAGAGAGTGAGTGGGGTAAGGAATAGGCTGGTCTTCATGCGGCAAATTGGTATCCGAGAGGAACCCATTTGAAACGGGGTAAGTTGCCCAAGAAGGAACTTATTTCCATCTAAAGTTTGGCCTAATCACTATTATCTTGCAAATTTCCGATTGAAAGCATGTACCCAACGATTTATCTCAACTTGTATTGTGGTCACACCCCAAGAACATTTCCCTATACTTCATTTTCTTGTTAATTTTTGCGGTTTTACTACTTGTGACAAAACCCCCAATCGATATTTGACACTTTTTTATCCCCCCCTTTAATTTACTATGTTTTTAATCGTTAATGTCTTTAGCTATGACTAGTTAGAGCTTAATTTTATTTTTCTATCAATTCTAAAAACCACTCTCGTGGGACACGACCCCAACCTTTAGTTGGGTTACTATACTATCGACGATCGTAGACACTCGAATCGTAGGTTAGTGTCGTTGGTCACGATAAGCATCAAAATGGCGTCGCTGCCGGAGAGTGGTGTTATTTGAGAATTTTTAGTTGAATAGAGTTTCTGTTCTTCTTAGTTGTAGTTCACTAACTTAATTCTTAGTTTTGATTTGTGATTTGTCGAAACCTAAACAAGGGAAAGCAAGAAATATTTGGGGGCTAATGGTGTTTCCTCCATTAGAGGTAATGATGTATCGGGATCGTATCCTAACCTTCTAGAAATTAGAGGATGAGAGGATCCATGAGACATGGGTAAGATTTAATGAACTGCTAACTTAATGCCGCACTCATGAACTTCCCAGTACAATCCTCCTAGATTGTTTCTACTGAAGTCTTGGCCCCAGAAACAAGATGTTGGTTGACCAACTCCTTCCTGGCGGAGCATTAAAGCAGTCATATATAATAACAGTCCAACTGCTTGACAATATGGCTAAAATGAGCTAAGAGGTTAAAAAAGGATCTCTTGATGACCGCATAATGACTCAAATGGATGAGTTAAAGAGAAATTTTGTGAAGGTCGAAGCTCATTGCAAAATGAAGGATAAATACATTCCCCCTTATAATAGAAGAAACAATGAGAACAAGGAGGTTAAGCGCATAGAGGAAATGCTCTCAACAATTCTCCGCAAGGTGACCGAGCAAGACAAAGAGCTGTAGGGATTGAAAGAGGACATCGAAGAAATGAAATAAATTATTTGGTCTCATTCTAAAGCTGTCCAACTGCTCGAGGACCTGATGAGGCATGTGTTGCCTCAACTCCATCTGCAGAGAAACAAGGGGTGGCCTAGTGAGGACTTGGCAACCCCAACAATGAAGCTTGAGCAAAGATTTGCGTCGTGCCATGACGATAAATAAGGCGCTTCTTGGGAGGCAACCCAAGGTCTTAAATGTTTAGGATTTTACTTTTATGAATAATGGTGCGTTGTCTTGTAGGTTAAAACGAGGAAAGTGTGGAAAATTTCAGGTTGGCGAGCAGAAAGTTCATTCTGCGAGTTGCCAAATAGGTCTGCAAGCCTGACCGGATCCGCCATTTGGCTCAATACAAGAGTTGTACAGAGCCTATAAAACTCGGCGGACTCGAAAAGCAACTCGGCACATCGCTAACAAGTTTGGCTATCTCGATGTAGACCGTCGAATTCACCCAGTGAAAACTGAAAATTTCTGAAGAAAGGGCTGGATAAATAACCACTCGGTGAATTGTCGAGTGGGTTGGCAAGTGTGACTAACGTCACCAAAGGGACACAAATTGAACAACATATATTGCCATCAGGCACACTTATTCATTCTTTCTCTCTTTCAAACTCCATAACTTCACACCAAGGTAGTAATTTACATTATCTCACCTTAAAGTAGTACTTTAGTCACAAACTAGCGCTTGGAACTCGGATTTGCATTGCCACCTAGCATTACAATTTTGTTTACTCAGCAAAAAGATATGGCCACACGATCAACCAGAGGAAGGAAAAAGGGAATTGTGATAAGTGAAAATGCACCTCCACCCAGGGGCAAGGCTACCACAATGGCAAAACGCAAGGGGAAAGGCAAAACCTCCGAATTATCCGACGCAAGCTCTAACAGCACAAGCTTCTACACCACCGAGCCACCCATATATAACAGTGAGAGTGCAGAGTCTGACGAAGATTACCAAACAGAGGCAAGGAGGGCTAAGTTACTATCCAAAAGGATACATGATCCATATCGGATAAAAGATAGTCAATCCACCACTCCAACTCCTCCAGCTCCAGGGCAAGCATTAGTGCTGGCACATCCAATACAAGGTCCCAAACATGCATCAATGAATAGATCAAAGGCAGATGGTCTGAGAACGATCATTGAGGAGAACGACTTTCCATAGATGGGGTTATTGATAAGTATCCAGAAGTGTGATGGAGTGCCTGAAATACCACAAATTCCAAATATTCACAAGACATCGCGACTCTTACATACCAATCTGGGTTAGAGAGTTCTATGACGCATACAGTACATTAGTACCTCAACAGAAAAGGCTAGTCTCATCTTTTAAAGTAGTTGATCATGTGGTTGTCAGAGGAAGGAATGTAGCCTGTGACAGTGAGACTATTAACATAACTTTGGGAATATACGATAAGATTAATGACCATTGCCAGCACTTGATCAGGACACAGAAGCTCGATGCAATGAAAAAGTGGTTAGCTCCGCTAGTCTCAGCTGATAATGCTCCGACATCGTTAGCAGAAGGAGTTCCAATTGAGAAGAAAAATCTGAACAGAGCTGCTTGATACTGGTTCAGATTCATCAGCAGCACAGTTATGCCATTACATAATGAATCAATCCTTCATCATGCTAAGGCAGCTTGTCTTGGATGCATCATGGAGAAAACCAGGATAAATCTCGGGAGGATCATTTCCTCTAAAATCCATATGCGTGCAAAGCAGGGCCAGACATCTCTCCCTTTCTCGATATTAATCACTGAATTATTACAAAAGAGCACGAGTACCTGGAGATGCAACGAAGGATGTGGAATTAGCTGCCACCACCTCCACCAGTATTCGAAAGATCAAAGACGAATATCTTAAGGACCAGGCAGAAAAGAAACAGAAAGAAGTTGTGGCCACTAGATCTATACCTGCAGAGGCATCTTTGCCTACTCCAGCCCCTGGGCCTTCAGGTATATCTGATGTCATTACCACTCCTTTTGACTCTACAGGTCCCTCTGCTGCTTCATCACCACCCAGACCTACAACTGTTATTACCCCTTGTGAACCAATCACTCAAGCATCTTTGATCTGAATAGGACAGCTTGCCCAAACTGCTAATTGTCGGACTGCCAACATAGAAAGCTCAATTCCAGGAATGATTCAAGTTGCCCTCGACAATGCTGTGAGACCACTGAGCACTACTATTGATGCTCTAGAGGCCAGGATGTTAGTGTGTGAGCACGATCAAGGAGCCACAGATGAAGTAACAGCCGTAAAGGCCACCATTGCAAAGCTGAAGAAAGTTGTGGACTACCTAAAGTCCACTGATATATCCATGATCTTTGGAACAGTAGAAGTTCCAGATGTGCTCGAAATGCCTTAGACTACCGCATAACATAGAGTTGGAATGGAGCATATAGTTGATCCTGAATCGGAGACAGAAACTGATGAAGAGATATTTGAGGAAGCTACAACGGATGACATAGCTGAGACGGAAGAAATCATGATAAATGTCGCTGTGCAAGCTTCTTTAGCAAAGTCTCCTGCTGTGGGATCCAGTGGAGCTGGCCCTTCTGGTGGTCACTCCAGATACTGATGCCATGACAGATGGAGCAGCCGCATAGCCAGGATCCCCTATTTACCTCCCTCTCTATTCTTCGTTATCTTTAAAATTTTTGGATTCTTATTACTTGCATTTGAGGACAAATGATTTTATTTGTGGTGGGGTGAGGCCCACCTTTTGTGTGCTATTTGATGTTCGTATTCTGTGATTATATTTGGGTTCTTCTGTTTATAATTATATTAAACTGATTTTTATGGATGTTTGAGCTCATCGCTCCACTTACTTGTAATTGCAAATGATTTTGACCCTTCCAAAAATTTTGAATTTTTCACACATTTTTGCCACCCTTCGTGAGTTGAATGTGGTTGTTCTTTTGCAAAAAATTGAGTCTCGATTTCGATCAATACCGATGACTTGAATAGTGCTCTCAATTGAATGAACATGAATGTACTGCTACAATGAGGCCAAATGAAGTTGCATAGACAATATGTGAACTCTTTGCATCTCGTTGTGATTAACCATTTATCGAAGTGAATCTCTTGTAATGACCGTTGCACACTAGTGAAAGTGTGTAGTCTTGTTTGACTTAAGTGTCGATGCCTTGTGTGATTAGCTTGCTTTGAACCATGCATGAATAAACCTAGAATTTTCCCTGTTAGTCTGATTGATTTAGAAAGGTGTCCTCTTGAGATGATCTTAGGCAACTTTAAAGAGTATGAGCCAAATTTGACATATACCTCTTTTGTGGCCTACCAGTGCGAGTGTGAAACTCTTTTGAACACCCTTTGAGCCTTACCTTTCTTTGGAAGAACCTTGATGAACCCTAGACCTTACTTGACCCACTACCTACAATTCTCTTGAGTTGTGGTTTAGCAAATAGCCAATTGGTATGAACAACACTTTCTTTCCTTTTCTTCATCATTCTCATTTATGCTCAAAATTCACCCCATTATTCACTTTCATAGAATACCGGACACCCCATTTGTTTTGCAACTTTCACAATTTTATTCCACAAATTTTTTATTCCTTTTCTTTTTCATTCTTCTTTTCTTTTTCTCTCTTTTTTTTTTTTTGTATAGAGGGGTTCCATCTTTCTCAAAATCATGGGTCAAGAGGAACTTCTTTGCACTTCTTGATTTACCTTCTCTTTTCACCACACCCCACACTAAAGCTTTCTGCCTAAGTTGGCTATTCAAACAAACCACAAATCATGAGGATTATGGGTGAATGGATGAAGAAAGGTCACAATTGCATCAAGTTTCTTCCAAGAAAAGGGTAAGGCTCAAAGGGTGTTTAAGCAAAGTTCACACACTCACAAGGTTGGCCACAAAAGAGGTATAATGTCAAATTGTTTCACTCTTCAAAATTGTTGTCTAAGATCATTTCAAGAGCTTGCATCACTTAATCAACTGGACTAACGGGGCAAATTCTAGGTGTCATCACACAAGGTTCACGGTAAGCTCATCACACAAGGCATTAACACCAATATCAAATAAGACTCCACACTTATGCTAGTGTGCAATGTTCATTATAAGAGACACAATTCGGTAATCGGCTAGTCACAACGAGATGCAAAAAGTTCACATATTATCTATTCAACTTCATTTGGTCTCATCGTAGCCGCAAATTCATTTTTATTTGATTGAGAGCACTATTCAAGTCATCGATATTGATCATGACCGATACTCAAATTTGCACAAGAACAACCACATTCAAACACAATCAAGAGGTGGCAAAATTTTCAGAAGGGTCCAAAAATCATTTGCAATTAAAACAAGCAGCCACAAAATAGTGTCATAACACAAGTTAAACACAAACACCCAATATATACAAAAATAACAATCACAAGAGGTAGGTATGGAAATACCTCACCCCACCACAAATAAAAAGCAATTTGTCCTCAAATGCAATAAAGTACTTAAAATCAATAAAAGTGAAAGAGAGAGAGGTAAAAAGGGTCATGTCTATGCAGTCGCTCCATCTGTTGGGGCATCAGTGCCCGGTGCAACACTCTGATCTTGGGCGTCCGTGCCTGGGTTATCAGTAACACTAGCTCCAGCCATGGTGGTATCTGCCAAAGAAATCTGCACGACTGAATCTATCATCACCTCCTCATCAACACCCAGCTGCTTCTCATTAGTCTCAGCCTCAGACTCGGCAATAGCTACCTCCTCAACTCGAATCTCATCTCTGGTGGTAGCCAGAGGCACATTTATATCAGTTGGCATATTGGGGATCTCCAAAATCCCAAAAATCATCGACATGTTGGTGGAATTCAGTTGGTCCATATATCTCCTCAACTCAGCAATAGCGGCCTTTAGAGTCGTCACCTCCTCAGTGGCCCCTTGTCCACACTCGTACACTGTTATCCTTGCCGCAAGGGCATTAATAGTAGAACTCAAAGGTGTCACAACATCAACAAGGGCTCTCTTGATCATGCCCGGAATGGTGGCCTCAAGTATGGAGGTGCGTTTATCAGCAAAATGGGCTAGCTGCCCCATCCGTAGTAATGCAGCCTGAGAGAGTGGAGGTCTGGAAGCAGGAATAACAGAGGCACCAAACCTAGGAGGCAAGGGAGGTGTAGAGGAACTAGGTGTCATAGAAAGGGCAGTTCTCGATATACCTGAAGGTCCAAGGGCCGGAGTAGGCAAAGGTGCCTCTGTAGGTAATGCATCAGTATCCACAACCGGGGATGTGTCCACCGCGGCAACTTTCTTCTTGTCAGTATCATCCTTCAAGTATTTTGCCTCAATCCTCCAGATGTCGGTATAAGATCTGGGAATCACTTCCATATCCTTCTTCTCATCTCGAGGTACTTGAGCTCGTCTGCACAACTTGGTGATCAACAACGAAAAAGGGAGAGAAGTCTGGCGTTACTTGGCCCTCATGACCATCTCATGTGCAATGATCATCCCCAAGTTCAGCCTTGTCCCAGCAATGATGCAACTAAGACAGGTTGCTTTTGCGTGATGGAGAATCGACTCATTCTGGGATGGCATGATAGTACTGCTGATGAAGCCAAACCAGAACCTTGCTGCTATATTTAGGTCTTTCTTTTCAATGGGTGCTCTAACCTCGAGCCACTTAGGAGTACCGTCAGATATCACAGGAGCCAACCACTTCTTCATATTTTCTAATATTTTTGTCCTGATCTTATATTGGCAGTCATCCTCAAGTTGTGTTGAAAACCCAGGACTGTATTGATAACATCACTATCACATTTCACCTTTTTACCTCTGACAACCACATAGTCTACCGGCTTAAATTTTACGGCCTGCTTCTTCCCTTGTGGCACTAAAGCTTCATAGGCAGTGTAGAACTCCCAAACCCAATTGGGAACATAAGGGACACGAGGTTTAGTGAATAATTGGAACTTGTGAGACCTAAGGCAGCTCATGATCTCTAGATATATATCTATGACTCGATCAGTAAACAGCCTCTTCTACTCTATAATGGTCCTCAGTCCCTCAGTCTTCAGTCTTTTCATAGACCAAGGAGGAGGACCCTATACCGGTGGGGCTAGAACCACAACATGTGTTGGAGCAGGAGGAGAAATAATAGCCTGAGGAGTCTTGATCTTAGACGGATCATTCAGCCTTTTTGAACGTAGCTCAGCTCTCTAGGCTGATAGTAACTCATCATCCTCAGGCTCAAAAGTGGTAGCCCGAGGATCCTGATGCTCACCGTCACTCTCAGAAGTGGTGAGGTGAGTGGCATACGTCCCGTCACTGTCGGAGCTAACCTCCAGTGACGTAGGAGAAACTGTCTTGCCCTTCCCTTTTCCCTTCCCACCTGTGGTGGGAAGTTTGGTAGTCTTAGCCTGGATGCAACAACATTTTCGTTGAGTTTGATTCCCTTGACCCTCTTGCGGGGTGGGATGTTTTTACCAGCCACTTTTGGTATATCCATATCTGCAAACACATCATAGAAAGAAAGGAATAGTTCAAATAGAGTTGCAGAAAAACAGTTGCAGACAAACTCACTCAACCGATTGGCGAGTCGTCGAATCACTTCCGAAAGGGTTGGCTCAAAATTTCTCAGAAAAATTAGCATGTCGGCGATGGGAGGGGCCTTTCGGCGAATCGCCAACAGCATTCGAAAAGCACAAACTAGCCCACCGAAAGTTACAGTTCATTTTAAGGGTTAGGGGCGCAGAAAAGGTGATCAAAGAAGACTTTCGGTGAGTCACCGAGTGCACTTGGTGAACTCAGGATTCTCACCGAAAGTTACAGAAAAAACATTCAAGATTAACATTTAATTAAAAGCGATCAAGGGGAATTCGGTGAACCGCCGAGTGGTTCGGTGAGCTCGACCCAGCTCGCCAAACTGCCTAACGTGCCTACTTTCTACCCCGACATCCAAAACCAACCCCGCAGCCCCCAAAAACAAAATCAAAGCATACACAATCTCAATTAGACTTAGACCCATAAGACCTATGCCCCTGGGATACTAAGACTTCTCCCAGTTTGGCTAAATTTGGCCATTTGACGACTTTAGCCCTTAAGAATGACGTCAAACGCTCCATCATCAGGCAAAGTACGTCATTTAGCATAATTAGGGTTATTGAGACTTCACCCGACTAGACCCAATAATATTTTTGTACAACCCATCAATTTAGATCAATTTCAAAGCACGAAAATTTGGGAAATCAACACTATAGGTATTTTAGGCAAGATATTCAAATTAAAACAAGCACACAGGCGCACAAGCACAAAAATATGTAATCAAAGAGGCCCAACACACATCACTAAGATAAAAATAGTTGCAAATAAGTAAATATCGCTAATTATAAGTTCAGGGTTCGAAAAACCAACTTTTTATGCCGAATAAATAGTTTGAAAAACTAAGCGGCAAAGAATTCCAACTACGAGCACACAATCAACGACTATGAAGCGGTAAAAACATGAAAATATAGAAAATATAGTGCGGGTGTGATTTTGGGAAGTTAAAAAGTGAGGGAATGTGAAAGAGTTTGAAAATTTAAACCTTTGGCCTTTAAAACCGTCCAGTTCTCGCCCTTTCGGTGACATTAATTTTGCTTGCCGACCCACTCGGTGACACGCCGAGTGGGCACTTTTCTCATCGAGTTTTATAGGACCTCCAGTTAATGTGGGGGTCCAAACGGCGGACAAAGTCGTGATCACCGGCTCGTTCGGCGACACACCTAATTGCTTCTGGGCTCACCGAGTTTATCAGACTCCAAACTTAAAATTTCTTGAGTCCAACAACGGTCCAAGTCGGGCTCGCCGACCTCTTTGGTGAGTCACTGACTGGACATTTTGCTCGCCAATCACCACTTTTCAAGAACATCCACACTTCAACTTGCGAAATTGATACATGATTATTTCTAAAACAAAAATAAAGCGATGAAAACTTGGGTTGCCTCCCAAGAAGTGACTTAGTTAACGTCATGGCACGACACAACTCCCCACTCAATTTTGATTTGTGGGGTAGAGATGAGACAACACATGACCCATTTGGGTCTCCAATAACTGAATTGACATGGAATGAGAGACAGTCATCTAATTCAGCAGTGAGACATTCTCTTTTATCTCATTAATCAATATGTCGTATTCTTTGACTTTGTGGAGAATGAGTGAGAGTCTCTCTTATATTTGTACACCCTCGTATTCCTTGGGCTTTATACGCTCGTAAGAGGGAATGTACTGATCTTTTTTTTGCATGGTACCTCCAATTCCATAATTTGTTTGGCCACGGGATCCAGCTGAGTCTACAGTGTGGCCAAAATCTGGTCCTTTTCAGTCTCCTTGTTGGTCTTGGCCATATGATCAAGGAGTTGGGTTGCTATTGCATAGAGTAGTCGTGTGAGACTACACAGAGAAATTTAGTTGGCCACTCCTCTATTCCCAGGACCAAAACCTCAATAGAAACATTCCAGTAGCATCTTATCTGGAATTCCATGAGTTGGGCACTGCTGCAATAGTTCCTTAAATCTTGGCCACAACTCATGAATAGTCTCACCCTCCAATTGATTGAAAGTTAGGATGTTATCCCTGAGAATCATCAATCTCAAAAGAGGGTGGTCCATTGGGTCACCGTTGCTACATGACATGCTCATTTCTTCTGTTCTAAACAAGCAACATGAAAACTAAAACTGAAAGTAAGTAGATTTAACTATGATTAACAAGAACAAAATTCAACTTAACCAAAGAATCTTAACCAACACCACTCCCCGACAGCAACGCCATTTTCAATTTCTTAAAAGTGAAAAACTTCAATTCTCCAAAAGCTAAGGAAAACTCTCCAAATATGAACACAGATACTATTCAAAATTTTAAAAAAATGATTCAATGATACTAGAATTGATATTTAAAAATGTATTTATAGTTGCCAAAAATGTGCTGTCAAGAGCCATTCGGCGCAGTAAGTCAGGCTCAGTGATCCACTCGGCGATGTGCCATTTAGCCAATTTCATCGCCTTTCTGTCTTGGCCTTCAGCATCCTCAAGGTCTGTAACTTTGGGCGATCCAACACTGCATTGCGGAACCACTTGACAATCCGCCGACTGCTCCTTACTCTCATCGACTTAATTTTCTCCTTCAAGGATTGGCACACTGGCACTTTAGGCGGTCAAGGAGCTTTTCTGCGACTCGCCAAATAGACTTGTATCCTTGCATTGTTCCTCAATCCATATACCTGGAAATCAAGGGTTTTACATCAGTAATGCACAATACAAGTATTTAAGGACACTAAATCATTATAAATAAAGCCCCAAATGAGTCTGAATCTCGGACTCATCACTCATTACCAATCATAACAGGACCCAACAAAGGATGGAAGAAAGCTTCATTACCTACAGTTCCACCCACCTTGGGAACAGTGATATCAATAGGGGGATTTGCGGGAGCTTGAGTTGCTTAAACAGAGGGAAGCACTCCAGGACCAACCAATCCTTTCAAGAATGACATGATTTGTTGAGCTAACACTGGGTCTAAGGGAGGAATACTTGTAGTCTCAGCCTGTACCTCCTCCTCTTGTCCAACATGCTCCTCCTCCTCAAATTCTACATTCTCCTCTACCTCTTCATGGTGCACAGGAAAGGCCTCATTTCTGGGAGCATTCTCAACTGGTGCTCCATCCCTAGTAGGCGCCACCCTTCTTAAGCCTCTACCCCTAGTTCTTCCTCTACTCCTGCCTCGACCGCGACTTCTTACTGCAAATTTCTCAACTAAAGCATTAACGAGAGCTACGGACCTGACACCGTTGAACCTAGTGTTAACCATCTACAGAAAGAAGAGTCAAGGAGATTAGATACAAATTCGAATCGCCAGATACCAATTGGAATCAAGTTATAGCACGAAAGGAGACAAGAGAAAACAAAAAGATTTCCTAAAGTGCTATAGCCTCTCGAAAAAAAGTACAGACGTCTCTGTACCGTTCCGCAAGACTCTACTAGACTCGTTTTGGTACATCGAGATCAATGAACCTAGGCTCTGATACCAACTTTGTCACGACCCAGACCGTCGTGATTGACACCCATACTAACCCTCTGGTGGGAGAACCACTACTACAACCCAATCTAAACAACTTAATCAAAACTAAGGCATTTAAAATTATGGAAGCAGGTTTAAATGCTAAGGAAAAGAAATAGGGAGTTCCCATAAACTCTAAACAAAAGTCTAATCAAAACAAATGTGCAATAATACCTAGAACCTAAAAGTCAATGTACCAAAACATCGAAAGTTCAATAAGTCTAAACAAGAAGGGGTACAATCCCAAACTAACACACGAATAACTAACTAGAAAGTCTATGTCCAAAAATGTGGACTTAAACGAAAGAGAACTCATGGCAGCCCGGAAGAACTAGCTCACCATTTAATTCGAACGATCACTGATCTTATAAGCGAGGTCTGTCAATAGCCGTCAAAAGACTCCCTGTACTCAACAAGAAAAGCAAGTGCAGTATTAGTACACAACCACAGTGTACTGGTAGGATCACGCGGCTATTCCACTAAGTGCAACATACATAAACCATTACAACATGATAATAACATGCATACACCGAACATATAAAATATCAATATCATTTACGAACAACGATCAAGTTCACAATTCTCAAATTACACAGTTATATCAAGTCAATGGTCCTCTCATGAAACTCACACCAAAACAGTTAGTGTACCGATTTGTGGTACCCGATCCAATGTTTATGTCAGAAGTGGCAACCGATCCCATATTTATGCCGGACCGTGGCAACTGATCCAAGTTAGTGTGTCGGAATGTAACACCTGATCCATTCAACAAGCCATAATCACAATCACAATGTACATTCTCACAAGCATACAATCAAGTCATGATTTCATGGCATACAATTATTTAATTATTCTCATTTAAGCTTGGTGTGATTAATAATGCAACATTCGCACACATACATGTATTATAATGAAGCAAGAACAAGCATACATCACACAACATGAAATCACAACCATCACCTACCTCGAACAAAGCTTGAATCCCCTAAGAAACTTGATTCTTCCCTTTCCGAATTCTTTTCGCTTGTTCCTGGTCTACAAACAATCATAATAATACGAGGACCAATAAGCAATGTCTAATTACCCAGATTAAAGTCAACACTATCAACCCTAGATCAAACTCATGATCCCCATACCCAGATTAGGGCTTATTCCACCATAATTCCTAGATCAAAACCCTCCCCCATCGATAAACCCAAGAAACTAGGTTCTACTGATTGAAAAATGGATTCGGGGAGTGAAAACCTTACATTTAGCCTCAAGAATGGTGGAAAACTATCAAGAAAACGTCTGGGGTCGCCTTCTAGCTCTCAAAGTTGAAAAGTGCATAATAAAATGATTTTGGAGTTTATTTTTTACTTAAATCACGACTGTCCCGCCACAGTGGTCCTCACCCCGCTACAGCGGCCCCGCCCTGGCGGGAATAATTTTGCCACAGCGGCTTGCACGGAACCGGTGAGCCAAATTAAGAGTTTCAAACCCCCATTTCACAACACACCTCCGGCTCATGACACTCAGAAACTACCCGTTCATGCTAAGATCAGTTTCGGGAGTTCTACTTGCCCGAATTCAATTCCGTAAAGTTGCACAAGTTCCTTAACATCTTAGCTATCTACTCATGTGATTAGAATCATAGTTAGATCACCCAATTGTTACCATATTTCCCTAGACCTTACTAACTCCGATTTCATCCAAATCTGGACTAGGTTGGAAAATTCCAAGTTACTACGAAAAAGTTTTTCGGTGCAAGATTTCCCACTGTTGGCTTTTCTATAACGATGGGAGCAGGTCGTTACAATCATTGACTAATGAGTAATTTTTGAACAAGGAACCTTAATGATATCAATACAGTACAACTATATACTGATTTAGTATCACTTAAGAGAAATTGTCAACCTTAATGATATCAATACAATATATGATATTGATTTAGTATCGGTTAAACGAAAATTATCAACCTTTATGAATGGGGGGTATGGGATGTAATTTCTTGAATTACTTAAGATTGGATATGAACATGTAATTATTTTGAGTTTTATGGCTCATTTATGTAGTTTCCGCTAATTAATTTATGAGAATAGATATTGAGGTTTTCACTCAAAAGGAGAAACGTAATATCTTGAATTCTCAGGTATATTAATCAAGGGGATACTTTGTTATAAAAAGGTGTTATGTGTCTTAGTTGAAGGAAACACACATATGCCTTATGCTCATGAGATAATTATTAAAAGAGAATGAAAATTTGTATCAAGTTATTTTAATCTATAACTATGCATAAAATGATTATTTTTCAAATTTGGTCATAGTTTAGGTGGTCATAAATTTCGATCTCTGGTTGACTTGAAATTTGATGATTCTATTTAAAATCCCATAAAAATGAAAGAAACAAACAAATCATCCCCAATATTCCAATACAACAAATGTTTACTACCAATCAACATGTTTTTTCGCTGTTTGTGTTAAAATATATATTTTTTTGTTTTATTTTACTTGATTCATGTTTACTTGATATTTTCCTAAAAAAGCGTTTATGAGAGGTTTATTTTGTTTAACTAACTTTATTAATTATATTTTAATATTTTAAATTGAACTACCAATACTTTACGTGAAATGGATATCCATAAAAAAAATTATTTCAAAGTTGTCACAAATGCACACAAAATGTAAGTACGTGTGTAAATCGAATGTCAAGGTTGGACAAATTTGTGGCAAAAGAGATGCTAAATGAAAATTCTTCAATTACCAAAATTTGTGATTATATTCTTCTTTTTTACTACTATATATCTTACATCTCATTCGTCAATTTTCCACATCTTTTTGATATGAATCATACTCTTTTTACCTAATTGTCAATTAATTGTTTTTTTAAAAAAAATTATAAGCACATATTTATTAGAGATGAAGTATAAGTAGGAAAAATCATTAATTTAGATATCAAAACTAAATATTAGTGTCAATTTTAGAAATCACGTGTGTATTTATATTTGTAAATTCAATTATGACATCTTTAATAGATAACAAACTTGAGAAATCTATAATTCGATCTTTAATTTTAACGTTATAAATTATAAATAAAATAATAGAGGAGTATAAAAAAAATCTTTGATTACTCCTGTAAAATAAAACCAGTACTCCATAGTCCATAGTCTATAGTCCATACTAAAATTAGTGTAAAATACTGCTCATTGGTTGACTGCTGCTCAATCACATGACACAGTTGGAATTTTTTTATGACGTGTTTCCCTCGATTGACATTAATTGAAGTTTTATTTAGACGTATAATTTTATTTTCAAAAGATGAATTTTTTCGTATGAAAATTATTAAAACTTTTCCAATTTGTACGTAAACTGGAATATTAGTAGATGAACACATTATGTTTATAAATAAGTTATTAAAATATCCTAAGATGTCGTATTAATAAATTACAAAGTTTAATAATTTAACAATATACCAGAATATTGTTAGGGTAGTTAAAGATCAAACTAGTGGTTAGTTAGTTATGCTAATCACACTATTATTAGACACAACGTATATAAGTAGGAAACTGTCTTTGTATACTTATAACTTTGAAATGAGAATTACAAAAGCCTCAGTTGTATCTAACATCTCAAAGTAGTTACTGTGGAAAATGTAACTTTTTTTTTGAATGGGGATCAACTGCAATAAAACATATTCAATGTGATTTCATAAGTAAGATTTCAAAAATATGAAGTGAACACAAATCTTATCTCTACTTTTAACGTGATAAAATGTATTTATTAATTGATCTCAACTCAAGAAAATTGTTTTTATTTATTTATTTATTTATTTATTTGTAAAAAAGAGTTGTCTCGTGACATGTAGTGTTATTGGAGACAAAAAGCAGCCAAAATGTGAATACTATGACTTCATCAAATAGCTATATATTACTCCCCGTCCACTTTTAATTATCATGATATTTTTAGAGTCAAACTATAAGAACTTTGACTAATATTTTATGATGTATTTTTTAATCAGATTGATATATATGAAAAAAAAAAATTGCAATTTATAGTATTTTTTTGTATAATTTTTGAATATCTAATTTTTTTTTGCTTAAAATATTAAATTAATATAACCTAATTTAATTTTGAAAATTAATTAAATTAACTTTACATGACGATTAAAAATAGACTGAGAAAATATATAATATATGAAAGCAAGAACATCTGATATGGAATTCTCCTCGATTGTTCCACCATCTAAAAGATGATGGCCGTTTTTTTCAAAATAAATCAATTGTTTTAGTAGTATGGGCGTTGCCTTTCTAACTTTGACAATTTTTATTTTTATTGTCACTATCTATAGCCAATTAGTTGACACTGGTTTTGGACTTATCTAATCTAATCAAATAAATTTCAAACTCAAAAAGAATGTAATTTCTTTGGTTATAAGTGTTTTTCCACTAATTAAACAAATAAAGTAGTAGTACTAGTAGAATTTGGGTAATTGGTGGGGACTTTAATTTCTATACTTCCTTTTCAAGTGAATGTTCTACACAAATCCTAAATAAACGTGTCTATATTAATCCGTGAAGTATTTTACTCTAGCTATATAGTCTTGTAGTCAATAGCAAAATCTATTGTTAATTCTATTCGCGATAGATTAACAAAATTTATCGTTAATTCTAATTAATCGAACTCAACTCTAATATATAGCCTACAACTTTATAAGATTACAAAGTCATATATTCAAAACTTAAAGTCAAATATAGGTGGTCCCTAATTATGATATGTACAAGAACCAGACAAACAATAGTTCACATGCAGGATAGTATAATATTGTTTTTCCCAATTTATGCGATAGTTATTTAAATTTCAAAGTCAAATACATAGTTTTTTTATCATCATTCTTTTTAGATATTTTAAATTATTAATTATTATAATTTATAATATTTTTATATAGCTTTAAACATATTAATTTTTATTTTAAAAATTCTTTATCTTAATATACAATCAAAATTAAAAATTTCAATCTCAATAATAAAAAAAGTCACATAAACTAAAGCAGAAAAAGTATTTACTGTAGTAATTGTTTCAATAATTCTACTCTTTCTTCTTTATTTTGACAATACTAATTGTCACGATCCAGTCCGTCGGGATTGGCACCCACACTAACCCTACGGTGGGAGAACCACTACTACAACTCAAACCAAGCAACTGAACCAAAAACTAAAGCATTTAAGGATATGGAACAAGTTAAATACTAAGGAAAGAAATAGGGAGTTCCCATAAACTCCAAACAAAAGTCCATCAACTAAACAAATGCGGAAGTAACACCTAGAACCTGAAAGTCAATGTACCAAAACATCTAAAGTTCAACAAGTCTAAACAAGAAGGGATACAACCCCAAACTAATGCACTAATAACTAACTAGAAAGTCTAAGTCCGAAATGGTGGACATAGACGAAAGAGAACCCATGTGTAACATCTCGCACCTAGAAATGACTAGAAAGAGTTTAAAATCTAAAAATAATCATTTTTGGAAAGCATGTGGAAATTTGGAATTTTTTGTCTAAGTTAAGAAAGTGAGTTTCAAACGACCATAACTCCTAGCTCAGTATGAGTTAGGAGTAGTTCTTGATATGGTTGGGAAGACCTTGGGAAGAATTTTCCAACGCCGCCAAGTTTGCACGATTTTGACATCGTATGAGTGAGATATGCCTTTCGGAAGTTGGGCTGTTGGATTGAGGAAAGTCCCAATCCGAATTTAGGGAA
The DNA here is from genome assembly GCF_019186545.1 of Solanum stenotomum. Taxonomy (NCBI): domain Eukaryota; kingdom Viridiplantae; phylum Streptophyta; class Magnoliopsida; order Solanales; family Solanaceae; genus Solanum; species Solanum stenotomum. The sequence goes on from NC_064282.1 coordinate 104,493,738, forward strand.
GGGCAAAGTAGTCTTTTCTCTAATTAATTTCCTAATTCGTTTTTAGGGATTTATTGGGGTAAAAACATGACTTAGTCAATTTGGAGAATTGAGAAATACGCTTAGGGCTTCGAGAAGAGAGAAAAGAAGAAAGAAAGGGAGAAAAAGCCAAGATTTCGCCAAGAATGTCAAGCTTTTGGAGTGGAATTCGTCGGGGGCGATCCCTATTAAGGTATGTGAGATTCTTTCGTGTTGGGTTAGTTCACCCACACTCCCATTTTATTTCTATTCGGAGAATGGTTGTTGATTGAATGAAAAGTTAGGAATTTCTTGAAGAACTTTGTTGAAATTCGTTAAGTTCTTGTTGGTTGAGTTGATTCATGTTTCTGGGCTGTTTTTCAAGTTAGATTGGTTGTGTATTAAGAGTACTAATGACCCTAAGTGTTTGGGAAAAGAACTAGGGAATATTGGAGGGTTTAGAGATGAAAAACGGAGAAGAAAAATCGTCAAAACCTGGGGAAGGGGGTGGGGCGTCGCGCCAGCCAACGCTCCTCAAAAGGGGCTCTGAAGTTCACCCCCTGGGGCGATGCGTCAGCCAGCGCACCCTAGCAACTCCTCTGAAGTTTGAGGGCTGGCGCCCCGCGCCTCTTAGAAAGCCAGTGACGCCAGTTCTCCCTATTCATTCCCCACCTTTTCGTACTTGCTCCTAAGCGATGTACCTATGTTTTCTAGTTGATTCCAACACTCTAAGGTACATCTAAACATCATGAAATCATCCATAAACATGAGATCACGAACCTTGGATCCATAATCCAATTCAAGGAAAGTTAAGATCAAAGTCAAAGAAGTTAAGAGTCAAGTCTAGAAGTTAAAAAGCAAGTCAAAGCAAAGTTTCTTAAAGTTTTCAAGAGTCTTTATTAAATGTTTAAACTTCGTTTTTAAGGCTCAAGTTTCAAGTAAAGTAAAGAGTAAAGAGTTGAGTTCATTTCTCAAGAGTTATTAGGGAACTAAGTATTCCCAAAGAAGTTTATATATGTTTTCACATTTGAGCAAGGAAGGAACTATGATTTCCAAAAGAGCCTTTGGGCTAGTTTTCAGTAAAGGGAACATCGATTCCAAGAGAGCCTTTGGGCTAAACTTTGAGCAATTATCTCAAACTAAAGAAAGAGGTGTTTAAACACATATGAGCTAAAGTATATTTTGGGAGTAGTATTGAGCACCGAATTGGGGATGTGAGTTCATATTAACTGAACTCTCCATTAGAACCATGTAGCCAACATGAGATTTAATGGGTCATACTTTTTAGATGATCACGTAAGTTAAGATAGTGGATCCACTAAGTTAAGTAAGGTCCTATATCACGGCAAGGTATAGGATGGTCCTTGGGCAACGTGAGTTAAAACGTTGTATCATCAGGGCTCATAGTGGTGGTTGTCGGTTAAAGAATCTCCCACTAAAGTTATATTACTTTTATATATAAGTAAAGTTGAGTTTGTTATTGCTTTATCTTTAACGAACTAAGTTGTCTACATTGTTTTACAAGCTTTATATACATTGTATGTGTCTTATTGCTTTACATTGAGTTCAATTATTCATGAGTTGAACAGAGCCAAGGTAAGTGTTGCTTTGTACTCCTTCCAAGCTTAAGTTTGTTTTTTAGCATTCCAACTCGCATGCTCGTACATTCAATGTACTGATGCCAGTTGGCCAACATCTTATTATGATGCAGACGTAGGTAACCAGGATCAGCATCCAGTGCGCCGTTAATCTAATTGAGCACTCTAGAATCAGTGGTGAGCCTCCTTGCATTCCGGATGACTCTTTTATTCGCTTTCCTAGTTTTTCTTTATTAGGATGTTGTGGGGTCTGTCCCAACATCCATCTCAGTATTATAGAGGCTTCATAGACAGTTAGACAGTAGTTGAGTCTCTCATCTATGTATTTACAGGTATTCTATTTTGAGACATAAGTTGCCATTTGGCTAGATTTTATCATTTAAGCTATTTTATGAACTTATATTATGTTGAGTTAAGTCTTCCGCTGAGTTAAGTAGCCAGGCCAAGGGCTCGCTTGGGGCCAGCAATGGTCTTCGAGTGTCGGCCACGTCTAGGGTGTAGACTCGAGGCGTGACACCATGGCAACCTGGAAGAATTGGTTCACCTTTGAATTCGAACAATCACTGATCTTCAAAATTAGGTCTGTCAATAGCCGCTTGAAGATGCCCTGTACTCAACAAAGAAAGAGCAAGTACAGTATCAATACACAACCACAGTGTACTGGTAGGATCACATGACTATTCCACTAAGTGCAACAGACATAAATCAATACAACAATATAATCACATGCATATATCGAACATATACAATATTATCAACATTTACAAACAACGAACAACTTCACATTTCTCAAGATACACAATTATGACAAGTCATTGGTCCTCTCAAGGAACCCAAATCCAAACAGTTAGCATACCGAAACGTGGTACCCGATCCAATGTTTATGCCAGAACATGGCAACTGATCCCATATTTATGCCGAAACGTGGCAACCGATCCAAGTTAGTGTGTCGGAACACAACACCCGATCCATTCAACAAGCCACAATCACAATCACAAAGTACATTCTCATAATCATACAATCAAGTCATGACTCATGACATTCATCAATTATATNACGTGTCAGCACCACAAAAAACATAATTTATAAATTGTTAAAATTAATTTAAATTTCTAAAATAAAAATAAAAAAAATAAAAAAAATAAAAAACTGAAAAGGTACTACTTTTCTATGTTTACTATTACTTTAACTTTTTGCCATTTTTTAAAATTCAAATTTTAATAGTAGTTAACTATGTGTGTGATTCCTTTTTTTGTGGGAAGTTATTATATTTTCAAAACAAATAATAATAATAATAATAATAATAATAATTAAAAAATCTAAATATATAATAGGAGAGGTGAAAGCACTTACGTGTTAATTTCAATTCTAAAAATAAAAACTTAAAAAGTACCGCTTATCTAATGTTTACTATTACTTTAACTTTTTATCCTTTTTTAAAAAATTTCATATGGGAAATGGGGTAAAAATAAATTCTCCTTTTTATTAATATTTGTTTCTAATAAATAACCTATGTAGAAAATTAGAAAAAAAATATTTTTTCATTTTATAAAGAAAAAGAAATGGAACGTGAGTTCAAGAAAAAAAATCACCAGTTTTTCACTTTTATTATTGTGAGAATATGCACTTGGCAGTTCTTTTTTGAAAATAAACTATAACCAATATTAATTAGCAAAATTAATTTAAAATATAATAAATTAAAAAAGGAAAGGAAAACTGCAAACGTTTTAAAAAAAAAAATGAAACAGTTTTGCTCAAATATGTAACCACTAACCACCTTTTAGTATTTACTTCCTATAATAAAGGCATTCACTTCTTCTTTACATTTATTGTTGATTTGTCAAAGCTATCTCTGACCGATTGACGAGAGGGAGTTGCTTAGATGGTAAATATCTCTCACTTTTAATTTGAAGGTTGCGAGTTTGAGTCAGGGAGCAAAAGGAGTGGGAGCTCCTAGGGGGGATAAAATAAATTTTTTTTAAAAAAAAAAATCTCTGACCGGTTTTTTTTTTTTTTGTGTACTTGCTAGAAGACAAATTTTACATGCAATGAATATTCAGATTCTGTACGTTTTTTAAATTTTGTGTTGATATATTTTCGAAAAACTAAATACTAAGTTGTAATATTTCTTTTGATTCTAAATTAACCTTTTATCATCTTTTGGTTCTAAATTTATCTTTTTCTGCAATATTGTATCATTTCCCCCCTTTATATTAAATAAAATGAACTTGAATTTATTTATATATTTTTTATGATTGCATACAAAACATATTCCTTTTCAATGCATATGGTAACACTGGAAAGTAAGTTGTGTTATTGTATAGTTTGATTTTCCATCAAGATTTTATTGTTTACTCATTTTTAGCAATTTACATTGTTACATGTCTGAAAACAATCCTAATTATACAAAATTAGTTTGTTTAAGTCAATTATATCTCGAGAAAACTATTGATGAAACCATCGATTATATAACAATATTTTATTATTTATTATGTATTTATTTAATATTTAATTTGGTTCATGAAATAAAAAAACGTATGTGAAAGCAAATAAGTTTGTGATTAATCATTTAAAAAATGAGAAATTTGATGGGTGCACTGCTATCAATTTCGGGAGATATTCTAAAAATATTGATTAACCATGCATTTAATGTTTTGGCTGGATAGTAGGTAAAACCATATTCACTTTACTTCACAACTTTTTTTTAGCCTATTTTTACAATATTCTCCATAATTGCTTTATTTTATATTGCTTCCTCTTTAATTTCTCTTTTAAGTGTTTCATATTATGACTTATGATATATTAAATGAAATTTACAAAAAATAAAGTTATAATCTGATTTAAAATATTATTTTATTTAATAATATCCGCGCAACGCTCTGACACATATACAAGTTTACTATAAGAAACTTAGAAAAAAATCTTTTCAAATCTCTCAAGTATAAAATGAATATTTCTTATGTGTAAAATAAAAATCTCTAACAATTTTACCAATCAACTCATATGCTCTTTAATAAAATATTTTTCTTATTTTTATTTTTATTCGTCAACTGCAATTTCGCACTTTCAAAACCAATGGAATCCCTCAATATTATAAAATAAAAAATAAAAAATTGAAGAACTGTATCGATTTTCTTTAAAAGGTTTTTAAAAAAAAATTATAATTTCACATATAAAAAACACGGCAAACATTATTCAGCTTTCGATTTATAAAAAACGACAAACTAGATTGTTTTTTCCTCAAATTTTTTAATCAACATTGTTCGTCGGTTTTCAATCCCTCAATTTTTGCATTGATTTTAATGAAGTGATAAATTAGTTCAATTCAATTATTTATTGTAACTAATATTTTTTGCAAACATTATCTCTAAGATCTCTAAAAAGACTCAATAGAAATGTTTCTAACAATATTATTTATAAAATTTCGGAGATAAGAAATCATATATATATATATATATATAACAAGTTAACTAATTAAAACAAATTAGTGGAAGGGAATCGACTTTCATATATTCTTCCCTGGTAAGTAACAAAACTCTTTAATTATGTTGTGTTACGTTTTAGAACTTTGTTAAAATTACAAATTGCTCATAATATTTTCCCATAAAACCATACCATAGCGTATATATGAAAAAATGGCAACTAGGTCTTTTATAAATTATAAGCTAATTGAGTTTAATTTATATATTAGATGAATCATATATTTTTTTCTTATATATATTAATTTGTATACTAGAGGATTACCGATTAATTCTCATTCAATACATTTTTTTCTTAATTTTTTTTACTAGCTAGTGCACCGATATTCCTCTTGTTTTAATGATTGTTGTGTCCCAATAACTTTCAGCCACCTCGACTAACTCTATGGGACACATGTCATCTCCAATCAATAACAAATACTAATTTCAGATTCAAATCCCGAGGAAATTCTAATTCTCTGTATTTTTTCAAACAACTTCATTCAAAATTGGAACAGATCCACATACACCTTAATTGACACGAG
>NC_064282.1:104499435-104503627 GCF_019186545.1 Solanum stenotomum
TATATACGTCATGGTATAATGTTGAATAACAAGCCTTCTATTTTTTTTTAATTTGTAGAAAACTCGTGTGCTTGGGAGTTCTTGATGATTAAATAACTAAGATTTTAACATGACTACAGTAACTTTGTCCATCAAGTTTTTTTTTCTGCTGAGTTTTGACACAGAAACCTCACGATTCTCAACTACTTCATTGACCACTAAGCCACAAATGCACCCATATTTTAGAAAGTGCATATTCGCCTCTACTTAGTATGTGGATGAAAGTTAAACTCTACCACTTTTTAAATCAAATTCATCTCAAATACTCACTCTGAAACCTGACTAGTTCAAAAACACATTAAAAAGCTAAGTATCATACCAAAAAGTTCTTTTTTTCTTTTTATATATATAAAAAACAATCTAATATCCAAAACTCAAACTTAAAACTTTAGTCTCCTAGAAGAAATTCCAACTAAATTTGCATCCATAATAGATGATGAAACAAACTTTTATTATTCAAGAAAATACCCCATCACCATTCCCTCCATCACCCCACCCTCCACATATAAGTGTGGAAGCAACCATTATGTCCACTACCCCATTCCCACAAAGAAAAAAAAGAAATAAAAAAGTGGAGTTTTACTAAAAAAGAGTTCTCTTATTTAAAGAGAAAAAAAAGGTTCATCTTCTTAGCTTCTTTTTCTTCTAAGTTCTAGCTCATTAATTAGTTGCCGGGCCACCATTTTTTGCTTCACTCAACAACCAACATATATATATCCTCCTCTTTAATACATTACAATAAAAAAAATATGTTTATTCATTAATTCTTTTTTGTGAACCTTTATAAATACACACCAAAACTAACACTAACCAACCAAAATATAGAATTCATAAACCCCCTTTTAATTTTCCCTTCTCTCCCTTTGTCTTCTCGATTATCTTGATATATTTATACTTAGAAACCTTCTCAATCTCTACACCAAAAAAAAAACTATGTTGAAGAAAAGAGGCATTGATGTTTGGGCATTACTATTTTTAATATTTGTTACTATTAATACAAATTCAGCACAAAATATTAGCAGAAACAATTTTCCAAGGGACTTTGTTTTTGGTACTGCTTCTTCTGCTTATCAGGTTTGTCTTCTTCTTCTTCTTCTTCTTTTTTTCTCTACACATGCATGTGAATGTGAATCACTCATTTCTATATCTATTCAATATTTTTTTTATTTTAATATATTATTATTATTTATTATTATTATCCTTTACCATAACCAATAATTATCTTTCTTTCTTCTTTTTCATCTTTTTAAATATATATAAAGTCGAAATGTATCTTAATTGTATAAATAGGAAATGATAAACTCTCTTGATGAAAATTATGTGTATGTTGTTAATAGGTATTTATCCAAGGAACTTTAAAGAAACTAGAGTTTCTAATTAGGACATCTCACTAATTTTTTCTTTTAGAAATTAGCGATAGATAAAGTAAAAAATTATTGCTAATCACATTTGACGATAGATTATCAAAAATATTGTTAGTTACATATTATTTAGCGATGAATTAGCGACTTAGTTTCTAATTTCTGTTTGTTGTAGTGTCTTCTCATGGCTTTAAGATTACTTTTCTCTCTTTTTTATTCTTTACTTCAAGTTTGGTATAATTTTTGACATAAAAAGGAGTAAAATCTAGAAATATTTTATTCTTTTAAAAAAAAAAATAATCCCATTGGTGCTTTCCTTGAAAGTAATTCTCTATTAGAATATTTTTGTTTTTTTACTTTTATTTTCTATTTCCTGACAAATAGCTACAAAGAAAAAAGTGCATTTAGTAGGGAACAAAGTACTAAAATGGTAAAAGGAACAAAACAAATTTTGTTGGAACCTTAATCAATTAATTTGCTAATTAAGCGTATAGTAGTCATTTAATCATCTAATTAATTATGAAATATCCACCAATGATGTGACTTTAATGTTCTAGAATCAAAAAGTAGATAGATATTCCAAATAGAGAAAAAAGCGTCAACAAAAATAAAAGGGTTAATTGTAATTTTAGTCCCTCAATTTTTGTCAAATTTTAATTTTAGTCCTTATAATATTTGACTGGACGTAATAATGTTAAATAACTAAAATATGTATTGTTTGTCTCTTTATATAAGAAATATGTGATATTTAGAATATTTTTAGAACATGATCACCGTCAATTATGGAGTAATAACACAAATTGAACATATTACATCAATTATTGAATGATTTAACTACTTGATAATTTGTTAAATTTGTAAAAAGTGACATTTTGAAATATCAAATAGTGCAAGTATATCTATTAGTTGAAGGTTAATTATGTTTAACAATTATAAAATATTAAAATTAGTGTTTTTTGATTTTTAAGAAACTAAAAATGTTAGTATAAAATAAATACAACAGTATTTTCATAAAAAAGAAAGTTAAGTTTGGTAAATTTCCCAACAGAATTCGTTATTTGATGAGGGAGAGCAGCTCAATTGCGTCAAGAAAGTACCAATTTTTACTAACCATCATTATATATTTACACACATCATTTTTACTAAAATAAAAGTTTTATTGAGAAAAAAAATAAAATTTTCACTAAAAATAATATATATATATCCAGTAGTCGGGAAGGAGCCTAGAAGTGCTTACTACTACACCACACTACACTTGGCTCTACACATTTACAGAGCTAACCTCTCTCTAGTGCCTAACAGAGCTAAGAGAACTTCAATATAATCCTTACTCTTTATCCCCCAACTTCGCCTAGGCTTAACAGGGCCTTACTTATTCGGGGGGGGGGGGGAGTGGAGCCTTGAAAAAACACTGTTGAAAGGAAAATCCTTGGCCCCTCTTCATTCTCTACAGGGTTCGAAACCTTTCTTTAACATAGGTGACAACGAGCCAGACAGAGATGGAAGAGATCAAATTATGTATATAAAGTAAATCCAAAGAAATTATGAAAAATCAACATATAATATATATACGTTAAAAAAGTTGATCTATTTACAAAATGTAATTTGTAAAAATAAAGATAGCTCCACATCTGCTTGTTGGACATAGGGGTGAAGCTAAAAGGGCGTGTAAATAAAAATATATTATAAATATTTTGAGACAAAAGAAGTACAATTTAAAAAAGAAAGAAAATAAAACAAACTTTATTAGAAGCTTGGAGCAATATTTAGATAAGCGTGTGGATATATGATTGGATTATAAAGGCAATTAAAATCATAAATTCTGTCATAAATAATGAAATATGTCCCCCATTAGATGTGACTTTATTGTTCAGTAATTTCAAAAAGATAAATATTCCATTATTAAATAGAGAATTAAACACAAAAGCTTTAAAGAAAGTAAAAATCCATCAAGTTGAAGTTCCTTTAGTCCACTTGTCAATTTTTAATAATGTCATTTTTCTTTCATGCTTTCACCTATAAAGGATCATATAAACCAATTATCCAATCATTCCCGTGACCTCCCACCCCACAAGATAGAAGTTTGTTTGGTCGATATTTCAATAGAATCCACTTTTTTGAGAATTTTGACTTTTGATTATTTTATTGAATAGAAATTTTATAAGAAAATACATAAAAATCTCTTTAGTTTTGGCAACACAATTTAAAAACCCTTTATATCGTTTAACTGATTCGAATATTCCCTAAGATCCTTAAGGAGTGACATGATAGAGTCATAGAGAGAGTGAGTATATTTTTTTAAAAGAGAGTGAAAAAAGAGAGAAAAGATTGAATTTTATAAAATCGTAGGCATGGTATTTTTTATTGGCTAGTATATATAATAACTATTTAATAGTTGTTCTTGATATATTACTTCTTCAAAAAATATGTAAATTTTCTTAATCTCCTTTTTAATTTCTTTAATTTTTTTTTCTTTTCATTTTTTTGTCTTTCCCAATGCACCTCTTTATTCATTGAAATACCTCTTCCTCCATTTTCATCCCTCACCTTTATCCACTATTTTCATTTTACTAGTTCTTTAATTATCCGTAAAATTTAATGTCAATTTCATTCTATATTATTGATTTCGATTTCATAAATGTAAATTTTATTGAATTTTGAGTAACCCATTTTGATTTTCTATTATTTTATAATGTAAAAAATATGAAACTATCTTCTTCTCTTTTTCTCTAACCAAAGTGTGACTAAACTCGTCACATTTTAATAACATAGAAAATAAAAGAACAAATCAT
>NC_064282.1:104507857-104520287 GCF_019186545.1 Solanum stenotomum
TTATCTAACCTATATACATATACAATTCACCTTTCTCCCACTCTTTGCCCCCTCTCTCTCGCCTCTCTCCTCTCTCTCCCAGTCTCGCTCGCCTCTCTCCTCCATATAACATGTAGCTACGAATTGTAATTATCAAACTATAGCTATGGAGAGTAATTAAGCAATTTTTGAGTGGTTATATATGAAAGTTTCCCATAAATGAGGCATCGTCTTGGGCCCAAAATTTAAGGGATCCCATTTTATAGTAATAATAGAATTATTATAAGTTTTTTAAATAAAAAAATTATACTATTTTTTAGTTCGTTTTGAAATATTAAAGAATGCTTCTTTCTTTTTTGTCAATTTTTAATTCAACTTTCCACATGACATGTTTATGACCACAAGATTAAAAGATTTTTGGTATATATATGTATATAATTTAGTTTAAGACCACAACATCTGAAAATCTTCTTTACTCTTTTAAGTTTCATGTCAAGTCAAAATTGGGCAAAAGATTAAAACTGATAAAGTACTATTTATATAAAAAAAATAACATTTTTAATTAAAAAGAAAAAAATAACTTTGCATATCAAAAATAATTTTAAATATATTAACAATTTTACGTCGTAAAAAACTAGAAGAATAGACTTTATGTAAAAAATAATAAAAAATGTATAGTTGCTAATTTCTTCTACTCAAATCCTTATTGTCAGCACTTGAACTTGGGATGAGAGTCGAGTATACTAACCAACTAGACTACAATGCATTGTTGAACATATTAAGGGTCGTTAATTTTTAAGACTGCTTAATATTTACAAACTAGTCTATCATAAAAAAGACAAACAAAAAGAACATAGTCCAAATTTTCTTACAACTTTACTCCACTCCGTAAATATAAAATAGTGGGGTCCGAATTCTCATTAAGGTACTGTCTTGACATTATTTAAGTTGATCTTAGTTTTTACTTTGATTTGATTTAAGTATAGCAATATGGAAACAGATCAAGATTTGAAGTTTGTGTGCAAGTGGTGTAACAAGAAGTATCCATGTGGAAAGTCACTTGGGTTACATAAGTGGGTTACATAAGCTCTAATCAAATTTGAAGCTAATAAGTTGGGTTACATAAGGTCTAATCAAATTTGAAGCTAATAAGTTGTGTTGCATGAGGTCTAATCAAATTTGAAGCGGGATTCCTTCTGTTTATGTTCTTAGATAGAACCTATCGAAATTTGGAGGGTCGAGGATTCTAAGTTACGTTGGTCGAATTTTTCAAAAATAATGACTCACAATACTACGGAGGATCTGACATGCACTCCTTTGCCTCAAGGAAAAAATTGTCAACATTGTGGGAAGTTGTTTCAATCAAAAAATTGTCAACAATGTGGGAAGTTGTTTCAATCAGTGAAAGCCTTGTGTGTTCATATGAGGAGACATACTTCAAGAATTTTGGTGATAGTATGAAGAACTGGATCACTTTCAATGAACCTCGATGTCATCCAAGACTTTGATATAGGGCTACAAACACCAGGAAGGCGATGCTCCATCCTCCTACAAGCTTTATGCAGTGTCGAAAACTTTGCAACTGAGCCTTACATTGTTACTCACAATCGCTCATACCAATTTTGTTGTTGACATTAGGGGTGTACATGACCGGGTTGGTTCGGGTTTTTCAAATATCAAATCAAATCATTTGTATAAACAATTTTAATTTACCAAACCAAACTAATAAAATTTGGATTTTTTCGGTAAAGTTTGCATACAAACATATAATTAACTTGTGCTCCAAATATTTCTTTAGTCCAACCAAAATACAATTATCTAAGGTGTTTCTTAAGAAAATAACACAAATTATGAGATGAATATTGATGACACTAAAATATTCAATAAAAAATAATAATGAAATCATATATAAAATAAATATTGCAAAGTTATAATGAAAATGATCATAATTTAAAAGTACTAAATCATGCTAAAATAAGTTTAACAAGTATTAGTTACATTACTAAATATTTAAGGAAAATTAAAATTGGATTATGTATTTTAATTGTATAAACCAATGTAAAACTAAAGAACAAATATTTAATATTATTGTCATTCTTAGTATTGAATTGATTTTCTTTTTGCATTAGTATTAATTTGATTTTGATTTAAGTTTTATTATAATTATCAACATCTAAGAACTATAATTTTTATTGAATCATTCTGAATTCTAAGTTTTAAACTTGAAATAATATATTAAAAGATAAAAACTATGAAATAGTATAAGAAATATTTTAAAATTATATCAAAGTAAATATTTTTATGTATAAAATAAAATTTTAAAAATTACATATATAATGTTGAGTTGGTTTTTTTTAGTTAAAACCAACATAATATATTGGTGTTATGCTGGATGACTCTGTCGCAAGCTCTGATGCCATTACCCTTCGTATGTCATTAATAACACTATTAACTAATTACATGATTCATTCTACTTATTGTGAAATTCATTTTGAATTAAGAACTAAGTATTTTTCGTGTGTTTTTGTATCTTGCAGCATTCAAAGGTATAAAGCCAATAGTAGACAGGGTCAAGTTAAACCTCTCTATAACAATACTTCACTATAACAACTAAGTTTTATTTGGAACGATTTTCATGTTATGTTATACTATATGCTCTCTATAACAACCAAAAAGTATATGTACAATAATGATGATATTTAATTGAAGGCAAGTTCAATATGGTTGTACATAGTACCTCATGGTATTAGAAGCTTAATGAACTACATCAAGCAAAAGTATGAGAACCCTCTAACCATAATCACTAAAAATGGCAAGTCTCTAAATCTACAATGTAGCTTCTAAACTATACGATCAATCAATATTTATTGAATTTGAAAATGACTCTAGAAGAAATAATGGTCCGAGCCTCTTATTTTGATTTCTTGAACTGTTACAGGAATGGATGATTCATATTTACATCGACAAGATACTCTCAAGGATTAATTATCACAATGACTATCTTACTTATCTACTTGCTGCTATCAAGTAAGTTATTCGCGTCTAAAATCCTACTTGATTGACAAATTTAAAACACAATGTATTCATTCAATATCTATTGTGGTGAATATGCAGAGAAGATGGCTGCAATGTAGAAGGATACTTTGTGTGGTCTTTGATGGATTACTGGTAATGGGCAGCTGGATTTTCATCGAGATTTGGTCTTTATTATTATGTGGATTACAAGGACACCTCAAGAGATATCCAAAAGATTCCGTGAACTAGAATTTATTCTTTCACAGTACCTCAATGCCATTCAATTTGTAAGTCAAAAACTAATTTTTTTCATTGCTCGATCACTTCCATTTAGCTGGAACATCTGTTTAAATGAGCTCAAAATGGGCATCTCCGGCTAGTTTTGAGTTTTGGAATCAGAATTTGAGACTAAGCCTAGAAATGAGGATCAACTTTATCAGAGTCAAAGTTGTGTGTTGTGCTACTTGAGTCTTCCCTATGCCTCTCATATCATTTTCTTCCCTCACTTGTGACTAGGGGCAGAAGGGGATTCATCTAACTCCTTTAGTTGGTTTTTTAATATATAAATATTATATGTTGAACCCCATGCTGTCTATTGTTAAGCTTCAACTAAACATATATGGCTTGATCATGTAACATATATGGCTTGATCATGTTTGACATACCACCGTTGCTGGGACTTGAACCCGGGTCTCTCCGCGGGTGAGAGCCGAGTATCCTAACCAACTAGACTACAACGGATTGATATACATCGATTGGTCATTATTTTAGAATATGGATCCTAGTAATCTACCATGCATTTTACGAGAAACAATACATGAAGTAACTTCCGATATAACAATAAAAGCAAGACGCGTCATTTGAAAAGTAAAAAGAAAAGAACAATATTCCAAGTTTCTTCTACAATTTTACTAAACTGGCGTCAATTGATATTTATGCCCTCCAACTTTTGATGTGCACAAGTAGACACTTAAATTTGTATAGAATTGAAGAAGTAAACAAATGTGTCCTAGATGACATAATATACGTAGGGTGCCATATATGACACAAATTGCCACGTAAGATGCATATGCTTATTTGTTTAACTTTATACAAATTTAAGTGTCTACTTGTGCACACTCAAAGTTGAAGGGCATAAATGTCAGTTAAAGCCGAATTAAAGTGCATGCTTATATATTTTGTCTTTCTAAATTTACTACTTTCATACTAGTAAAATAACTCAAATTTGCGCAATCATAAAAAATAAATACTATATTCATCCGGTTTATTAAAAAAAATACTCTTGAATTTTTTTTATCTTAAACATATTAAAACTCACAAATAAAAATGTTTTAGTAATTATTATCCTATATTGAGAAGCAAAATTTGCAGGATAAAATACAAAAATTATTAGCAATAAAAAGTCAATGAGGAAGACCAGCTCCTCTACACGATTTATTAGTACCAAAAATTCATTAAGAAGATCAGCTGTTCATATCCTTGTAAAATAAATATTAAAACTTTTAGGGAAAATGCATAAGTACCCCCAACCTATGCTCGAAATCTCAGAGACACACTTATACTATACTAAGGTCCTATTGTTGTAAATTATTACGGAAAACACTTTCATCACTAACACTTACCGAATTCACCAAAGCTTGTACTTCACCACGAACACTTGTAGGAAATTCACATAGCTTGAGGCGTGTCGAAAGACACTGTCCTTAAGGATATTTCACCCGGTATGGGTGTATCCCCTAGGATTTAACAAGCTCTTCTAGTATAAAACTAGGAGCCAAAAACTAACAAAGATTCTTTAAAACAAAACCCAACACAATAGAATATGAAAAGAGAAGGAAGAAATTTCTCTTACTCTCAATTTCTAACCACATAAGATTAGATTATAATCTATATAAAAGAATAAGTTGATAGCAAAATCATGGAATAAGGAAGCAATAAAGGCAGTTGGATGGGTAACTAGAGACACTCTCTCCTTTCAATTTTTCAAGAAGGGTGACTGGTGGTTGGTGAAAAAAAGGAAGGAAGAAAGAAAGATCCAAATAATTGATAATTGAACTTTTGAGTTCATGTCAATAAGGTACGTAACATACTATAATTTTCTGTATTTTAAATGGAAAAATTGACATAGTTACTTTAATCCCATAGTCATGAATTATTATTATTGTTGTTTTGTGTGGGGAAAAGTAAATCATCATATTCCTCAATGTTGTAGAAAATTTGGAGAAATGATAATCCCACTAAATTAAAATAAAGTTGAATAAGCGGATGATATAAATTATTGTGGTCATTAAGCGAATCTTGTGGCTAATATGTGAAAATGAAAGATTGGGTGTTAAACTTTGATGTTGTTGAGCACACTTGTGCTAACTAAAATGATTTTGTATTTCTACACCCAAAATTGGAGAAGAAGAATCTTTATATATGTTGGTGATTCTAGAACTACTTGAAGTTCTTAGAATGAAAAATTCTTCTTAAATATTCACATCTATATATTGACATTATTTAATTTGAGGTAGTATATGATATTAATATTTGTAATGTGATTCTTGTGGAATTTGAAGGGAAAAAAATGATTGAAGATTTTATTTGAGTTTGATTATATGTCAACAAACGTTATTGTGGCAATGAGTATCATAATCATGATTTATTTTGTATTTAATATTTATCAAGTTATGATAACATGTATACATAATTGCTGACTTTAATAATTTGTTAAATTATTTTTGCTCTTGATTTCTAGTTCATGTCGTAATACTCAAAATAAGGTTATTATTCTAGATTTTGACGTTATCAAATGATTTGCGTAAATATCCTTAAGATTGTTGTAAATTCTTACGGAAAACACCTTCATTACTAACACTTACCAAATTTATTAAAGCGTGTACTTCACCACGAACTCTTGTAGGAAATTCACATAGCTTGAGGTGTGTCGAAAGACACTGTCCTTGAGAATATTTCACCCGGTATGAGTGTATCCCCCAAGATTCAACAAGCTCTTCTAGTATAAAAAGGGCAAAAAACTTAAATATACAACTTAAAGTCTTTAATTACATCAATATAGCAATACTTTTTTTTTCAATTATATAACAATTTTTTTTTTCAAAACTAGAATTTTTATTTTATTTTTAAAACGTTTACCAAGTCAGCCACAAATATCACGTATCCCTTAAATTTCTCCAATTATTTAACTTTCCTTGATTTACTCCAATTTGTTATATATTATCTCCCATGAAGAGAGGTTTCATACAAATAAAAAACTCCTCTTCTCTACTAAGATCGACGATCCAAAATGCATACCAATAATTTTTCAATTCTAATTCAACACAGCAGGTGATGGGACTCATCAGGTAATTGATAAAAAACAGTTCATATGGTGGGTTTTTTCGTGGTTGTATTTGATTTTTCACAACATATCGATTTTAATCTTTTTTATAGTTATTCTTTTGGTTTATTTTGTTGATTTTGGTGGAATGTAAATTCATATGATTTGTTTGATGTTCTGGAGCATCAATATGCTGGTTTAATTATTAAATAAATATTAAAATTTATCAATTGTTTGTGGAATAATATTGAGTTTTTCACAGCTTCTGAGTTTTTATTCTTTTGGTATTGATTTGTTGTTTTATATTACCGATTTTGGTGTAATTACAACAACTTCATATGATTTTTATTGTAATCTGATGTGTCGAATAGGATTTTTTTGAAAATTTTAGGTTTAATTGATTAATGCAACAACTTAAAATAACATCATAAATTGTGTGTTTAAATTGGTATGTTGAATGACGTATGCTAACAGATTGTATCAATATTACTTTTGATATGTGATATGGTGTACACATACCAATTGCAAGTAAGATTGTAGGTGCATGTATATGTGTATTTTGTTGTATTATTTGGTATATAAAATACAAATAAAAAATATAACAGTAAAATAATATTTTGATACATTGTTTGGTTTATTTTGATTATCTAAATTGGTGTATATAATAAATTGTAAAAATTGATAATATATTGGTACATTTTTGATGTATTTTAATTATCTGAATTGGTGTATATAATAAATTGAAAAATTGATAATATGTTGATTGATATGTGATCTGGTACTTATGCTTGAATAGTTGATTCAATGAATTAGTGGTATGTGTTAATGTATTTTTTGGTCTAAATTGTAATACCTTAAACGTCAGAATACTTATGATATGTTTATTGGTATAATAAATTATTTGGTATACCTGTTAGTGTGAATTACCACAAGTATGCCAATTTATTATTAGTACAATGGTGAAAAAGTTAGTCACTTACTAGAGTGTATAAAAAAAACTTAGTTGTGTGCCATCAATTACCAATGTAACTACCAAGATGTTTAAATATATGGATGTAGTAACTGCATTCTGCAAATTTAGCAAATTATTAAGAGTTTGTAATTCAATACATAGTAAGTATTAACAATACTATATTATACATAGTATGTTTTGGTATTATTATTGATAATGTATGTTTTAAATTGAAGATACGCTCATCAATAGAATACCTTCATACAGTTATAAATGGTGCAAAGAGGTTTACAGTATGTCTGAATACTCGTATGTGCAGTTGTGGCAAATTTCAACATGATGGGATCCCTTGTAGTCATGTAATTGCTGCTATTAGATATAGGAATAAACATCGCGATGACTACTATTCCGCTTATTATAGTAATAAGAATTATTAGGATACATATGGAATACCAATAGAACCCTTGCCTTGCGAAAGCACTTGGGATATTCCATCACATGTTTTGAAAGAGGTAATGTTACCACTAATTGCAAGAAAGCAGCCAGGCAGACCACCAAAAAATGATCGCGAAAAGGAATTCACCGAAAGAAAGGGGAAGAAAAGAAAAGTCACCTCTAGTGAATGTGGTTTATCTGGGCATAACAAGAAGACTTGCCCAAAAATATCACATGAGAATTAGCATTATAGTATTTTTATTGTTATTTTTACTTTACAGAAAGTTATGCAGTTGAACTCATTTATTTGATTATACAGTTGAACTCAATGAAACCTTATTTGAAAGTTGATTACTATTTGGTATCTTATTAATATTATTGAATTCGTAATTGTTATTAATGGCTATCATGAACTCATTTAATAATCGTGTTGTGAATGAGCAAGTGAAGTTGGTATAATTCCAGCCTAAAATAAAAATAATTAAAAACTAGTTAATGTGAAGAACTTGGTTACCAGAAATAATAGACTATGTTAATGTAAAAAGTTGATTAAACCAATTATTTGAAAAAATATAGGACTATTGAAAAAATGAGGTGTGTTAATATATTGGTTTAATCTGAAACCATAATAAATACAATCTGTTAAAGGAAAAATTTGGTGAACTTACGTTAAAATAGGAACGAAAATTAGTAAACATTAGGAACATAACAATGGTTGTATGTAGGGATCATATGTTTGCATTATATACCAACCTAAAACAATAAATTTTAAAAAAACTACTTAAAGTTAAAATCATGGTTTGAATGATACCAGAAAAAAACTCACTCTGTTAATGTAAAAAAATTGGTTTACTTATAATAAAAACTACACAAAACTTGGTAAACTTAATGGTATATGTAGCAAACTAAAATATTGAATGAAAACAAATAGCACAAATAAAATAAATTTGGTATAATATTTGAGTAATGCTAAAACCAATTGCATAATAATGGTTGTATAAAGTAATTCAAATGTTTGAATTATATACCAACCTATAACAATGAATTGTAAAATAAACTATAAAAGGTTAATATTTTGGTTTNATGTTATCACCAATTGCAAAAAAACAGCCAGGCAGACCACCAAAAAATGATCGCGAAAAGGAATTCACCGAAAGAAAGGGGAAGAAAAGAAAAGTCACCTCTAGTAAATGTGGTTTATCTGGGCATAACAAGGAGACTTGCCCAAAAAATCACGTGAGAATTAGCGTTATAGTATTTTTATCGTTATGTTTACTTTGCAGAAAGTTATGCAATTGAACTCATTTATTTGATTATACAATTGAACTCAATGAAGCCTTATTTGAAAGTTGATTACTATTTGGTATCTTATTAATATTATTGAATCCGTAATTATTATTAATGGCTATCATGAACTCATTTAATAATCGTGTTGTGAATGCGCAAGTGAGGTTGGTACAATTCCAACCTAAAATAAAAATAATTAAAAACTAGTTAATGTGAAGAACTTGGTTACCAGAAATAATAGACTATATTAATGTAAAAAGTTGATTAAACCAATTATTTGAAAAAATATAGGACTATTGAAAAAATGAGGTGTGTTAATATATTGGTTTAATCTGAAACCATAATAAATACAATTTGTTAAAGGAAAAATTTGGTGTGGGGATATAATGCTTATTTCTACAAAAAGGCTGGAGTATCATCAAAGATGACATGTTGTTAGCTATCAAAGAGTTTTTTCAATCTGGAAAACTCTACAGACCAGTTAACTGCATTGTGATCACGTTGGTCCCAAAAAATTTCAGTCCTGTGAATATCAAAGAGTATAGACCCATAGCTTGCTGCACCATCATTTACAAAATCATTGCTAAAGTCCTAGCTTCTAGGATGCAGAAAGTTATGGGACATATTATTAGTGAAGCACAATCAGGATTCATTCCAGGGAGAAAGATTGCTGATATCCTTGCAACTGAGCTGGTTAAAGCATACTCTAGGGAACACATTTCTCCACGATGTATGCTAAAAATTGATCTACAAAAGGTTTATGATTCTGTGGAGTGGTCCTTTTTAGAACAGGTACTGGAGAACCTATGTTTTCCTCAGAAATTCATTAAATGGATCCTAGAATGTGTGCATACTGTGAATTATACAATCATGGTAAATGGAGAGACCGCACCCCTTTTTAATGCTGCAAAAGGGCTTAGACAAGGAGACCCCATCTCTCCATACTTATTTGCTATATCTATGGAATACCTTAGTAGATGTCTTGCTGAAGCAAGAGAATTTGAGGGGTTCAAGTTTCATCCTAAGTGTGGCAGATTGAATATAACTCATTTATGTTTTGCAGATGATCTGTTACTTTTTAGTAGAGGGGATCAAAAATCTGTAAAGATAATATACCAGTGTTTCCAAAAGTTTTCTCAAGCATCAGGACTGCAGACAAACATGAATAAAAGCTCCATATATTTTGGTGGTGTCCCTGATCAGGTAAAACTGAACATACTCCAACAGAGTGGATTTGGATGTGGTGAGTTTCCTTTCAAGTATCTTGGTGTTCCTTTATCGACCAAGAAACTGACTATTATGCAGTGGTCACCACTAGTGAATAAAATTATTGCTAGAATCTCCTCCTAGACTGCTAAGAAACTCTCATATGCAGGAAGAATGCAATTGGTTCAATTTGTACTATTTGGTATTCAAGCCTACTGGTCTCAGCTTTTTATCATTCCTGCAAAAGTGCTTAAGCTTATTGAATCATATTGTAGAAGTTTCACTTGGTCAGGATCTAATACTATTAACAAGAGAGCATTGATAGCATGGGAAAAGGTATGCCTACCTAAATTAGTTGGAGGCATGAACCTCATTAACATCAGATTGTGGAACCAAGCTGCTATTGCCAAAATCTGTTGGGACCTTGCTAACAAATCTGACAAGTTGTGGATTAGATGGTTCCACTCTTTTTATATAAAGACTCAACAATTCCTCACCGCACCTATTCCAAAGAAAGCTTCATGGATGGTCAAGAAGATACTTAATGCTAGACTAACTTTAGAGCCAACACAGAAGCAAAATGATCAGGTAACCATTGACAGCCTTTACCTGAGTCTACTTGGAAACAGACCTAGAGTGCCCTGGAGATGTCTGATATTTGCCAACTCTGCAAGACCAAAGACCATTGTTACTATGTGGCTCCAATTACAAAACAAACTACCAACTAGTGATAGGTTGGCTTCATGGGGGATGGATATAAATCAACAATGAAAGTTGTGTCAAAATGAACTTGAAACTAGAGAACACTTGTTTGTCTGCTGTGAGTTTATAAGAGCTATTTGGAGGAAGTTGATGGCATGGATCAAATGGCCAAACTATACTTTAGATGCTTGGGATACACACTTGAAATGGATCATAGAGAAAGCCAGAGGCAACAATTTGACTGCCTAGCTTTTCAGACTAATATATGCAGAATGTAGTCATGGAGTATGGATAGAAAGGAACCACAGAATTTTTGAAGACAAATGTAGAAATCTTGAACATGTTGCAAAAGAGGTGGCTTATATCTGTTGTATGAGGGCTCCTACGGCCATTAGTTCTAGGTTGCAACAACTAGCTTTGTGTGACGTTGTATCTCCTTTGAGTTTTGTTTTTCTGATTAACAAACTGTGATGTAGTTTGTTATGTTCTGTAAATACCAGTTGGTGATTAATAAATATACAATTAATTACCAAAAAAATAAAAATTTGGTGAACTTATGTTAAAATAGGAACGAAAATTAGTAAACATATAGGAACATAACAATGGTTGTATGTAGTGATCATATGTTTGCATTATATACCAACCTAAAACAATAAATTTGAAAAAAACTACTTAAAGTTAAAATCATGGTTTGAATGATACCAGAAAAAAACCTACTATGTTAATGTAAAAAAGTTGGTTTACTTATAATAAAAACTACACACAACTTGGTAAACTTAATGGTATATATAGCAAACTAAAATATTGAATGAAAACAAATAGCACAAATAAAACAAATTTGGTATAATATTTGAGTAATGCTAAAACCAATTGCATAATAATGGTTGTATAAAATAATTCAAATGTTTGAATTATATACCAACCTATAACGATGAATTGTAAAATAAACTATAAAAGATTAATATTTTGGTTTGGACTGTTACCAGAATTAACTTATTCTGTTCAAGTAAAAAAATTGTTAGGCGTTAGAATCTGATAAGAAGAAGATGGATGGTTAGGCGTTAGAAATTATGGTGAGGCCTCTGGTTAATTGGAATGACAAGCGATTAAGTGAAGAAGATGTAAGGTTTAAGAGATATGGATGAATAAGATTGAAGGGTTATCTCAATATACCGCTGAAAAGGGAATCCTAATATATCTTGGAAATAACTCAGTTATTGATAATTGTACTAATTTTATTGGTATCATAAAAATCTTTAAATAAAAGGAATAAATCAATATGGACAGAATGACTACAAAACATAAAAAAGAAAATAAAAAAATAATGAAACTTGTGAAAAGGGAGGGATTTGTAATATTTCTTGGAACTATACCTCAATTATAGTACTATAACAATTTTATTGGTACCACACATCTTTATATATAAGGAATCCCAATAAATTACTACAAAACATAAAAAAAGAAATAAAAAAGAATAAACAAACGTGTGGATGTAGATATGTTTAATGAGAGAGAATATATGATAAAATTAA
>NC_064282.1:104520387-104555550 GCF_019186545.1 Solanum stenotomum
TTCTATTTTCTCTACTAGTTTTAATTTTTTAGTTTTGAAAATGCTCTTTAAACTTTGTTTTTTCTTTATCAAGTTCTTCAAAGTTTTTGTTCTAAGTATCTTAGGAATACAAGATGAACAACAATCTTAAGGAAATTATTATACTGTTGGTATTTCTTGTATTCTACTGATTGAGAGAAACAGATCATGGAAGTAGAAGATTAATGCATTACTTCTTCAGAATTCAGTGCTTTGTTTAGCAAGGTCAAAGTGAGAATGTACTAGAAGAATTGGTGGTATTTGATTACACCAGGTAACCTTCTTATTATTTATCTAAGGAGGAAAATAGTTTCTAATGTTTTAACAGTTTTGATATTTATCATGTATGTCTTTGGAAAAAGATCTGCAAACCATATGGTTTTTTGAATAAATTTTCCTTGGCAAAAAGTGCTGCCTTTAAAATTCTTTAGTTTACATAATGAGAGATGCACATTTTTGTTTGATAAAATAGTATGTCAAAATGTTATAGTTTGAAGGCTATATGAAAAGAAAAACATATCTATGTGATAATCTATGAACATGTTCAATTTTGTTTAGAGACTGAATTTTTTTTTTGTAGTTTTGTACTCCATGTGAAATTTAATTGTGTATGAATTTTGTAGACTAAAAACTTTTGTAGTTTTCTACTCTGGATAAATTAGACCATGCAATTGGTTTGAAGAATATGAAAGTTGTATTTTTGATTTTCTATAAACTTCATTGTTATATAGAAACAAATTGTACAATTTTTTTTTCTTTATTGTTAGTATTTTAAATACTAAGTAGTATGTCTATTTGTGATAGAGGAAAAATATCAGCGACTTAGAGTTTGTGATTTTGTGCCTCTATGGAATGAACGTTGACATTGTGTAAGAATTGTCAAATGGAATTGAAGCACTATAATTCTTTTGTAGAATAATATTTTTAAAAATGGTTTCATGTTGCCAATGACACTTTGATAGCATGAGGAAAACAATATATGTGGAAAAACTATTTTCAAATACTTGAAAAATATTTTTGAGATCATATTTAAAATGTGGAGTGTTCTTTGCTTATGACAAAAATAAAATTAGACTTAGTGTCTAATTTAAATTTGGAGCACAAGATATGAAATTCGATGATACATTTGTATTATGTTAGACCCACAAAATTATTGGAGTATATTTGATATTGTGATCGTTGAGTTTCTCGTTTACTAGTATATGGTATGACTAGTATGAAACTACCAAATTATATGTATACTTGTTCAAAATGATTGAGTTCTTTTATGAAAAAAGTGTCACTTAGAATGTTGTGATTTTTCATGAAAATATATGTCTATTAAATATAACTAGTTGTATAGACATGAAAATTGGTGAATAATCATGTTTTGTAAAAGAAGCATTTGGACTATATTGCCTTTATTGGACCCGATGAAACTTTGTTCATGGGTAGTTCTATAACAATCAAATTGAAAGTTATGGGAAGGTCCTTCCGAAAAGTACATTTGACAAGGTGATGACTCTAAACAGTGTTTGTATCACACAAAATTGGAAGAAAGAGGAACAAAATATTTGTGAGAAAAAACTACCTCACGGAGAGCTTTTCAAACTTAATATTTTTATTTGTTCTTACTTATTTGAGTCAAACTGTTTGTGACATGAACACTTGGGGCATGTCAATTACAAAATCTTGTAAGGAAAACTGATCAACTTAGAAGTTTTGTTTAACTTTGAGTGCAATAAATAAAAATGTCAAGTTTGTGTGGAATCTAAGTATGCTGAACATTCTTATAAATCTGTTGAAAGGAATTCTAATTCCTTAGAGTTGATTTATACTGACATTTGTGATATGAAGTCAACACCATCTCATGGTGGAAAAATGTATCTCATAACTATCATTGACAATTGCATTATAAACGGCTATGTCTATTTGCTGAATGGTAAGGATGAAGCAATAGAAATGTCTAGACAATATAATATTGAAGTTGAAAATCAGTTGGGAAAAAAATAAGAAGTGATAGGGATGGAGAATATAAATCTCCTTTTGCAGAAATATGTTTGGAAAGTGGATTTATCCATCAAACTACTGTCTTATTCACCTTAATCTAATGAAATTGCATAATGAAAAAAAAACCAAACTTTGGAGGAAATGATGGCTACATTACTTATAAGTTCAGGTTTACCACAAAACTTGTGTGGAGAAACTATCCTTACTGCAAAAGGGAAAAAAATTGTCTTTTTAGAAAGAAAGCAATTTTGTTTGTTCAGGACACAATCTATTCCATATGAGAAATGGAAAGAAAGGAAATCCAACTTGAAATATTTCAAAGTGTGGGGGTGTCTAGCCAAAGTCCAAGTTCCTATTCCTAAAAGGATTAAAATAAGACCTATGACTGTGGACTGTAAAATTAGACTTGAGTAGTCTAGTGAAGGGTCTAAAAGACCTTGGAAAGAAAAAAGGAGAATGTACTTAATAAAGAGATTCAGAGGCATAGTAAATGTCAAAGGACATCTACTTCCTTCTTGTGTCCGCCGAAAGCTTCCTTTTTTCTTTTTGTTGTTTTATTAGAAGAAGATAATTGGACTGTTTTAAGAGTCGCCACTTAATTTTAAAGTAAAATTAAGAAAACTACTTATTTTCAAATAGATCAAAACAGTAAATCTATTGAAGACTATTAAGGGGTTCGAGGTTCATATTAATATTTCAGGAAGGGTTTGAAAGCACCCAAAATGCCCGCTAGTACGCGGTTATCCGATAATTAATTGTTTGGCTAAAATAATTTAATTTAACTAAAATTGCAAAATTGAACTATTTTACAGTTAGAACTATTTTAAAGGGGGAAAAGGGAAGTACTTAAATATTATCTAAGTGAGCTATCTTATAAAATTATTTCTTTAAGTCTTGTTAAGAGATGACTGGTTTAGTTAATTTTTTTTAAGCGAAATGGACATCTTTCGGGGATTTGAATTGTTGATCTTAAGATTAATGACAAATATTAACAAGTAAATAAACATAATAAAACAAAGAGGGAAACAAATTTTGGCCCAAGTATGATTTTTTTCTGTTTGCCTGGACCAGTGCTTGGGCCCATTTTCATTTTGGGCCTTTGGCCCATTTGAGTCACCTGCACCTGTCCTATACTAACGTAAAATAAATATTTTTTATTTGGGCCTTAGTCCCAATTTTTCACCTGTCCTAAATTCTAACAAAATAATAAACATAATGACTAAATAAGCTTAGGCCCAATAATAACAAAATATAATTTTTGTATAAAGAGTGGGCCTTTGGCCCAATCCTTTCAATTCTCATCCGCTTTCACATTTTTTCAACTCCGGGACCTGTACGTCGATTTTCAATGGCCGGTTGACTCGATAAAGAAATTTTTGGGGCCTTCGTGGCCCAAAGGAAAATGCAAGGATGGGGTCCGTGAGGACCCGGACAAATTTCACATGCAATGACAAAAAGGAATAGAGATTAGTATACTAAAGAGAAAGGAGAAAGGGGGCTGCTACATTTTATACCATTAATAATGACGAAATGATGATTTAATGGGCATCAAATACATATGTATATAATATGTAAACCAAGAAAGCACTACTATGACATATTGGGAATGACATACAGTACAAAACACGTCTTTAGCATAAAATAAAATAACAAGAATAAAGAAAAAATAAAAAATTGGATAACAGGCAAGTATGTCATTATGCTAATGAAGAGCAATATTATAAGATTATTTTAAGCATGATGAACACATTTTCTTGGTCATGATCCATGTTAGGCAACATTTAGGATAACACGGCAAACCACAAATCACAGTGAAGTATTAAAAAAAAAAGGGATAAAGAATGCCTAGAGTGAAACATTGGCTAATAATCTATCCTTAATAGTTGATTACCACCTTGGCATGAAGAGTTATCATTAATCATGTAAACTAAATATAAAGTCCTAAACAAATAATAGCAAAGAGGCAACTTAAAGGGTTGTGAAGAACATTGACCAATCCGACATAATTTGAAAGCGATAACCACATAATTTAAGCTATGGTGTCACCCAAAATTTGTAACGTACTACGGATAGGAACATACACTACATATACAAATACAAAACTTTTTAACAAGGGCGAGCTTCAAAATCTTAAAAGGCCAAATATGAACAAGCTGACATGATGAGATGATCCTAAAGAGAAACGAACAACGATTTTGAGAACAAAACAAGGGTCGAAGCAATCTATGATCTAGACAAGAATAACTTCACATTTTTATGAGCTTAACTACAAATGGTGAGTATTTTCGACTAGGCATTTAAGCAAATAGCAACATAAACTCGAGTCTAACATGCCTTGCTAACAATAGAGCAATCATGGGACTTGAAAAACAAGCTAATAAATCAAGGAGCCATGGACAAATCAACATACAAGTTCCAAATTAACTAGCTTAAAATTTTGCTCATATTTTTGAAAAGAAAACGATTTTAACAGACAACGAGGAGAGTTGAGATAACAACCACAAAAGTTATTTCGGCTATCCTAGCCTACATCAAGCGCACCGGGCAACCAAACCATAGAGAGCAAGCGAATAAATGCGAAAATCAAAAGAAAACTAGAATTCAAAGGTTCATGGAATTTTTAGCTTTTTGTCAACTAGAAAAGGTTCATTTTAACTTTAAACAACTAAGATGCATTGATTCTAAACCGAATGACCTTTCAACAAACAAAAGTTACGAACAAAGAAGAGAATAGAGGCATTTTTGAAAGGAAGAAAGCAGACCAACAACCCATTTCATTTCATACTAAACAGAACATCAAATAAAAGAGTCGAGACTTCGAATAAGTTTACCTTTTTAGGTGCAACGAGCTGAGACGACGAGCTTGAAACACGGCAGCGAGTTCTACCACATAGTCGCGAATGAAATATCAAACGAGGGATCTAGATAGTAACTCGAGCTGACTTAGAAGAAACGAGATGATTCAAACTAGAAGAATGAGACTCCGATTGGAACTAACTCTTTTTTTTCTCCTTTTCGAATGTGTTTCTATATGTATTTTCTGACTACTTGCTTAAGCTATTCTTTTCCTTCGTTAAAAAAAATTCCCCCCCTAAAAATGAAGAAGACCAAGGATATCTAAAGGGGAAATCTCGGGCAGATTTATAGGGGAAATCGGAAGAATTTTGGGTTGAAATTCCTCATTCGAAGTTTGAAATCCAAAATTCTTTCGCCATTCAAGCTAAACATCCTTTTTTCTCAAGTTTCGTCCCATTCTGAAAGAGGAAATGGGGACATACATGAGCTTCTGTTTGCTGTTGTGATAGGGACGCAACCTCTGGGTTCCCACGTGATTAAGAAACGGGTGGGGGGCCGTTTGATTCGGGCATTGCTACTGTTAACGTTTTGGAGAAGAAGCTAGGAGTGGGGTCGGCTGGTACTGTTGTTGTTATTATTTTGTGGGCTGGAATTGCATTGTTGGATAATGGGTTGAAGGAATATGGGCTGCTGGAAATGTGAGTAGAATTTGGACCGGCTGAAGTTGGAAAAGGCCCAAAATTTGGGTCTTTTAAGTGAGTTAAAAGGGAGGATAAATAAAGGAAAACTTTCACATATAACCACTCAAAAATAACCTAATTACTCTACATAGCTATAGTTTGATAATTACAATTCGTAGCTACATGTTATATGGAGAAGAGAGGCGAGCGAGACTGGAAGAGAGAGAGAGGTGAGAGAGAGGGGGCAAAGAGTGGGAGAAAGGTGAATTGTATATGTATTAGGTTAGATAATTGTATATTATACATATGTATTTGTATATATGGCAAGCAAGATTGGGAGAGAGAGGAGAGAGGTGAGCGAGATTGGGAGAGGGAGGAGAGAGGCGAGCGACAGAGGGAAGAGAGTGGGAGAGAGGTGAATTGTATATGTATATAGGTTAGATAATTGTATATTATACATATGTATTTGTATATTCTGGCGAATTATACATATACAAACGTGGCAAATTATACAACTCAAAGTCAGCCCGTGTAATTAATGTATAATGTTAGTCGTGAGTGGTAATTATAGCAAACTATAGCTATGATGAGTAATTAAGTAGTATAAGTTTGCTTAACCGCGTAATTTGGGCTAGATTTGGAATGGAAATATAACCTAATGAATTTTAATTGTAGCCAAAATGAACTTAGTCGGTAAATTTGGCTGAAAATTAAATACGATGAATTTATACAAAATAGAATAATTAACTCGATTATAACTAATAACTCGAAATATAAACTATCAAATAAACCAATTAACCCAATATTTAAATAAAACTAAAATCTTTTTTTTGAGACGATTTTTGAATATTTATAAAATGTACTAATTATATATAAACTATATAAAAACATATATGTTACTTAAAAATTATAAAAATGATGAAATTAATTAAAAGCGGCTCGAAAAATATTTTGAGTTTTATAAAAATTAATTATTTCAAATCGTTTGGAATTTAAGAAGTTCGGTGATTAATCTATATTGTGGAGGTCCAAAATTGGGTGTCAACAACAGTCCCTCATTTGACTTGGATTGTTGAAAGAAATTTGAGGCAAACGAAATTGAAAAATCCAATTTTGACCGACCACATCTTCATTTTTTTTTTGAAAAAGGGTTTGGTACGGACTTTAGGAATTATGGCCGAACCCCAAAAAATGGGTTTCCTACATATCTCAGGCTATATGAGAGTTCAGGCTACTTGTAGTTCGATAAGCTTGATTTAACACACGATTTTGACAGAATTCAAAAGTCATCCCGGCATCGAATTATGAATAAGTCAGAATGCTCGGGAATAAGATATAAGAGAGAATATTGGAAGACAGCCGAGTTTTCAACATTGATTTCGCCTACATATCCCTCAACTCAGGGAATCAGGCTGTTTGTAGTTCAATTCAATCGGTTGAAAAGGAAATCTATTATGCAAGATAACCTTTGGTTCTGGAGGAGTGACAAATAAGTCGAGTATGGAAAGGAGGCTTGCAACATCTTAGCCATGAATGTGGTGCACTTCACACCCATAATTAAGAACTCACACGAACATAATTTCCAAAGCTCTTGGCGTATTGTCACTCTGATTGGAAAGTTGCTTCCGGTGAACCCAAAATTTTTCGGATGCGAAACTGAAACTGATAAACCTAAAGAGAAACCCACATGCCTTCTGATAGTGGTGTGGTTTGATTGTGGTGGAAGTTGCTCCTCTGTTCGCGTCCTAAGAGTTTGGCACTCCTCTTTGGATTATGTCCCAGTTCGCTGCTAAGAAAAAGTTCCACGTTATGCTGCATCCTTGTTGATGTCGTCCACACCTATGGTTTGATTTGAGAATTCATCCTCTTGGATGCTCTCGACAAAGACTGAGATAGAACTCATTAGCATAAAAAATGCAATTCAAATGGGAGACAGTGTCTTTACCGTGTTGACACTTAATTGCTCTCCTTGAACAGTTGATGTCAACTCCATTGGGTTTGACGTAAAGCAAATAAAGCTTGCATCTCATATTTGCAATATAATCTTCAATGTACTCTTTTTTTGATGTCAAAGTAATAAAATAGACTGATGTAATATGTTGATAGTTCTCTTGACGTTGTTGTTGATAATTCTCTTGATGTCATTTTGTAAAGAAAAAATGATGCAGTCGATGTTGATCTTCTTGTGATGAGTAAATCTTTCTCTCGTAATGCATAACTTCTTTTCGCGATGCATGAATCCTTCTCTTGCTATGTATGAATCTCTTTTTCGCGATGCATTACTTTTTCTCTTGCTATGCATGGTTTCTTCTTCTTGCTATGCATAAATCTCTTTCCTGCAATGCGTGACTTCTTTATCTTGTAATGCATGACTTTTTCTCTTGCAATGCATGATTTCTCTCTTGCAATGCATGAATTCCTTTCCCGTGATGCATGAATCTTTTTCCCGTGATGCATGAATCCTTCTCTTGCTATGCATGAATCTTTTCTTGCGATGCATGACTATCTTTTCTCGCGATGCATGAATCTTTTTCTCGCGATGCATGAATTCTTTCTCTTGCTATGCACGATTTCTTCTTCTTGCTATACATAAATCTCTTTTCTCTTGCTATACATGACTTCTCTGAGACGCGTGACTTCTTTCTCTTGCTATGCATGAATCTTCCTCTTGCGATGCATGAGTTCCTTCTCTTGCGATGCATGACTCTTCTCTTGCTATGCATGATTTCCTTCTCTTGTTATGCATGACTTCTTTCTCTTGCTATGCATGACTTCTTCACGATACATTACTTCTCCGCGATGCATGACTTCTTTCTCTTGCTATGCATGATCTTTTTTTTTGATGATGCCATCCCCGATACCGAATGAAGATAGTGTTTCATTGAGCAACACAAGTGATCTTCTGGGTAGTTTTTGGGTGGCGATATCATCTCAATCGATAATATAAAAAATGACCCTCAGAGTAATGGTATCGTCTCATTCGACAATACGATATAAATAACTCTCCGGATAGTAATATCATCATGTCTGGTAATATGATGCAGCTAATATCCTCCAAGTTTCTTTAGCTGATGGGAAACAGTAAAATGTCTTTCTCGGGGTTCTCATTTGTTCCATTTCCGAACATAATTTCATGTTCATTATGGACCTCTCCTTGTTGATAATTGAATGAAATAATGTTACTCATATTTCCAAATCTTTGATATAAGATATTTCTTGCATCCACAGAAAAATTGTCAATTTTGGGGAGCTCTTCGCCCCTTCGACTTCTCCATATTCATTGTGCTGATTTTGAGGTAAACTTATAGACCTGCGTCCACAGAAAAATTGTTGTTTTTTTTCTAAATGAACTGATCTGTGTCAATCTATAACGATCCTAAAAATGAAATAGGAAGAACTAGAGCCTCACATGTGTCTTGAAGTTGGTAACTTGATTTAAATAATGTAAATAGACTTTTTGAGTTTAGTTCAAAGAGATTTGGTAAGTCCATGTGGGCAAGGAGCGTTTTTGTAAATATTTTTTTTTTTAGTTAAATTAAGAAGTGGGTATATTTTATATTATTTCTAAATAGCAATATAAGGTATTAAAACATTTAAAAAGGTATTTTTTTGTAATTCATTCTTCAAAAATCAAAACCCCTTTTTCAAAAAGGTTCTATCTAGAACCCCATGGAAGCTCAAGGTGAAAGATGGAGCTAGGATTGATGGTGGCTACTGATTTCTTCTTCAATTTCGTTTGGTTCTTGATGATTAAAGTATGGGGATCCTTTATCCTTGATTCCTCTTCCATTCAAGGAGCCAAATCAAAGTGTTTTGAAAGTTCTTCAAAAACTCAATAAAGTCTAATTTCGATTCTAGCATGGGTTTTTACATTAAATGATCTTTAATGATGATTTATGTTATTATTGATATTTATTGATGGTTTTAAGAAAGAAAAATCTATGAACCCATGTCTTTTCAAGTTTCCTAAATTTGGCTAATGAAGTGGATTGGATGTTTATGATTGAATGATGATGGAAAAATGCTTAGGTTGAGTTGAGTAGTTGATTGCTATTATTATCTATGTTTATCTATTGAGAATTGTCGAAGAATTGAGAAATGGTGATTGTGGCTTTGAAAAAGGTTAAGTTGTCCTAACTTCATTGTTAATGTAGAATTGATATAGAATTATGATAGATTGATATGTGATCCACTTATGGTGGAGGTGTTTACTTATTGAATGTATTATGATTATGGCCTTGAAGGCATTATATGAGGAATTGAAGTGTTGACATGATAGTATATATGTGAATGTGATGGAAAGGATTTGAATGAGAATCTAATGAAGCAAAGGTAATCATGTTGTGAATATAAATGTGTTCATGTGATCCCAAGGTGAGCTTGAATAAAGTATTATTGTATTGTGATTAAAAATATGTTCTCTCTTAACACTTATGAATGAAGATGATGGAATAAGAAGTGCCTTATATTGTTGAATGTCATCTCTTGACTTGGTAGACTTAGGTGCTCTTCTTGATAAATGAAAAGCAATGTTGAATATAAATCGATAGGCTTTGGCATTCCTTTCATATGTAAGTGACGAAATCTGTTTCTGAGCTGGGTAGTGTTTGGTAGTTTATGCATATCTTGTTCTCTAAAACTTCGTTTACAATGAATAAATATGATTTGGAAAGCTAACTCGTATACCTACAACTCTTATGTTTATGTAAAACTCTAATTTAGCTGTTATGGACACGAAATATGGGACGCAACATACGACAAGTTCTTCCCAGATTTCGGAAATTGAAATCCTGTATGATCAGCTGTAGTGTTTTGAATATATCTTTTTGTACAACCTTTAGAGATGTACCTACATCTTTCATGAATGTTATAAAGTTTAATTTTGCCGTATTCCTTTTCAAATCTAGCTTGCGACTTGAGGTACCAGGCTGGACAGATTCACTGTTTTGGGAGCATAGTTATATTTGTACATGTTAGGCTTATTTGTGATGATGATCATATTTTACGTCAACATTACTGAGCTCATAGAAGTTAAAGAAGTTATTTAATTATATTTTAAGATTGTGTATACTCGTGAACAAGTTGAGGACCTTGAAACGGTTGTTGGTCTACGGTCTAAACTCGCAAAGTTGTGTTGGACTGTTTCTTTGCTAAAGCACTGAGATTTGTGTATAAACTTGTACTTGCACTCTTTTAACTGCTAGAATATTTGAAAGTTGATCTTGGTACCATGGTTACCTCTTGTCACTTTGCATTGTCGTGTTGGTATCCTTTAAGGCGTTAAAGACACTTGTGTAACTCGCCCACTTGTACAGACTGATTGATCACCTAGCACTCTTGTTGGGACCTTGTCCTTCTTGTGGCTGTGACTTTGACACTCTTGACATGCCTCTTGATTCGAATCATTTGTCATCTTGACTCTGGATTTTTAGTCCGTCTTATGAGTGGAAGTTGTCCATTTTAAGTACGAAGGTGTGACGACATGATGTATATATTGGGCGGGCCTTGTTATTGAATCTCTTGGAAATTGGTGCTATGAGCATTCTTGACACTTGGATCTTTAAATGTAGAACTTGATGCCCTTAATGTGAACTATAGTTACTTGATAGGTTCTACACCGTGTAGGTAGTAGTATGGGATGCTATCTACACATGGCACAAGTAGCCTTTGAAGGTGCCAAAATGAGTTCCCTAAGTCTATATGACTAAAGTGTGAAGTCCCCTAAATGCATGAATGTGCCCTAAATGACTTTAATGAAGAATGTTGACTTATTGTCTAAATGATTTGTTGAATGAATAACTTATGCTAATGAAGTGAGTTACTTAGTATGTTATCTTGAAGCATGATGGTTCTTGTCTATAGTAGCCTTGAGGAACACTTAGATGTGTGTGAAGAGGTTGTATGGGTGGTCATTTCATGTCTCACTCAAGTGTGTCTTAGGGTAACTTTAGATAAGGGTCCTTGGATGATGAAATGAGTTACGTGGTGAAAATGTTGAGTATGTCTATAATGTGGTTAATGTCTTATATATTGGTTATGTTCTATAATATGTCTATTATGTCAATGTTCATGAAGTTTTACTAAAATGGCATAAGGCGTGACTTTCGACCAAATGTCCTTTTTAGCATGTTTTTGCATGGTTTCCATACTTAGTACTTAATTGTGCTAACCCCTTTCTTTCCCTTGTGACTAAAGTGTAGGGATTTGGAGATGTTGATATTCCATGGTTGATGGATAGGTTTCTAAGGTGTTTTGAAGATGAAGACTTGGTGAGTCCTCATAGATTTGAGGATAATAACCAACATGTACCTTTATTTCTTGTAGTTTCTTTATAGTTTGAAAGGGCTTAGTCTCAATGTTGTATTCAAGTATTAGATGGTTTTGAGACATCTTGGATAAAGTCTAGAAAGTCTTCCGCTTGCTATTTAATGAAAGTATCTTCGTGTGTGAAGAAAGTTTTAAATTCTTCTCTATTTTTTTAAGTATCGTATGCAATGAATGATTCATGAGGCTTGTATTTGACCTCTTCGAGGTCGAATACGCCGGTTACGACTAGCGGGTGATCTCGGGTCATGACACGATCTCTTCTGTTGTCCGCTCCTTATCTTGCTATCTCCGATCTCCCGCTTCTTGAAAGATAAGACAAAGCATTTCTATGCAAAAATAATTTAAACATGAAAGAAAGGTTTTAAGGAAATTAGGTTTTCAAAAAAAAAGAAATATTTGGAAAAGATCACTGCCAAGTGTCATGTCACGTCAAGCTTAATGAACGTCTTTGAGGTTGATGCCTCGAAGTCTGTCCGATTACTTGTTGGGAAATATTCAAAGTTGCTCTAAACTTCCGATGAACCTTGTTGAAATCTTTGAGGTCCTTCTCAAAAATTTATATCCTAGTTGATTGTCTCGACGTATCTTGAACTGTTGATGAACAAATCATGAAATTTTTGAGATCTTCTCAAAAATTTTGTCCCAATTACAATTGTTAATATGACTTCAGTCTTGACTTTGTTGGAGAGATCTTCTTCTTGAGAATTTTTGAGTCCCTCCCAAAAATTTTGTCCCAGTTTCTATTTTAAAGGAAAAATAAAAATCTTATGGGAGATATGACCGAGCCCTTGTGGCTCCTACGTATCCCGTTGAGGCAGGAATCAGGTCGAGCGTAGTTCCCCATCTTAAGGATTAATCAAAAATAAGAAAATTACAAAGGAACCGACCGAGGCCGACATAGGCCGCATATGTATCTCATTCTTGAGAATTCAAGTCGAACGTAGTTCAAATACAAAGAAATATTAAAAGGGGATAAAGGAGTGACCGAGGCCGACATAGACCGCCTACGTATCTTATTCTTGAGAATTCAGGTCAGACGTAGTTCATTACAAAAGGGATAAAATTTTAAACAAAGCGATTACAAACAAATGGAACGATTACAAAGAAATGACAAGAATACAAACTGAAACTTCATGCATAGTATCTCTTCACAACATCTAAGTTGATCAGTTTCGTCCATTCGGTGCCATCCATCTCCGATAGGACCAAGGCACCTCCAGATAATACTTTGCGAACCATGTAGGGTCATTGTCAATTTGGTGCAAATTTCCCTTTGTACTCATCCTGATGAGGGAAAATGCGTTTAAGGACTAGCTGGCCGATTTCAAATATCCTGGCTCTTACTTTCTTGTGGAAAGAACGAATCATTCTCTGTCGATATAGTTGTCCATGACAAACAACAACCATTCTCTTCTCATCAATCAATGTTAACTGATCAATCCGCTTGGGAACCCATTCAGCATCACTCAATTCAGTTTCTTGGATGATTCTCTATGAAGGTATTTCAACTTCTGTAGGGTTAACCGCTTCTATTCCATATACTAGCAAATATGGAGTAGCTCCAACCGACGTTCTGACAGTCATTCGGTAACCCAACAAAGCATATGACAACATCTCGTGCCAACCTCTGTGATTATCAATCATTTTCCTCAAAATCTTCTTTATGTTCTTGTTGGCAGCTTTTACGGCTCCATTCATTTGGGGATGATAAGCAGTCGAGTTTCGGTGGGTAATCTTGAATTGTTCGCACATCTCTCTCATCAAGTGACTGTTGAGATTCTCTCCATTATCAGTAATGATGGATTCTGGTACTCCAAACCTACATATCAAATTGTTACGAACAAAATCAACTATGACTTTCTTGGTCACCGACTTATATGAAACTGCTTCCACCCACTTGGTGAAGTAGTCAATGGAGACCAAAATAAATCTGTGTCCATTAGAGGCGACCGGCTCTATTGGACCAATGACATCCATGCCCCAAGCTACGAAAGACCAAGGTGATCTCATAACATTGAGTTCATGAGGTGACACTCAAATCAAATCACCATGCACTTGACATTTGTGACATTTCTGCACAAACTTGCAACAATCATGTTCCATAGTCATCCAAAAATAACCGGCCCGGAGGATCTTTCTCGCCAAAGTGAGTCCATTCATATGAGTACCACATACTCCGACATGTATTTGTTCCAGAAGCTTTGCAGCTTCACTAGCGTCAACACATCTGAGAAGACCTAAATCTAGAGTTCTCCTATAAAGGATTTCCCCACTTGCAAAGAAATTGAGGGCCATACGACGTATCGACTTCTTCTGGTTGAACATTGCATTCTCAGGATAGGTCCCGTCCTCTAAATACTTCTTGATGTCAAAATACCAAGGCAAACCATCTGGTTCCGCTTCAACATGCGAACAATGGACAGGCTGCTCCTTTACCTCTATACCCACTGGATCAATATAACTTGTATCTGGATGTTTAATCATTGAGGCGATGGTGGCAAGAGTATCAACCAACTCATTCTGTGTCCTGGGAGTGTGCCTAAACTCAATCTTGCGAAATCTCTTACACAACTTATGTATATACCGCACATACGGTGTGATCTTTGGGTTCTTCACGGCCCATTCTCCTTGAACCTGATGAATCAACAAATCTGAATCTCCAATAACCAGAAGTTCATGAACATTCATGTTGATGGCCATCTTCAAACCAAAGATACAAGCTTCGTATTCTGCCATGTTTTTCGTGCAATCAAATTGGAGTTTAGCTGCCATAGGATAGTGTTGACCGGATTCTGATACTAAGACCGCTCCAACACCTTTCCCTTGGTGATTCGCCGCTCCATCAAAGAATACTCTCCAACTAGGGTAGGCTTCAGAAATATCTTCACCCACAAATGAAACTTCCTTGTCGGGAAAATAAGTCTTGAGCGGCTCATACTCCTCGTCAACTGGATTCTCCGCAAGATGATCAGCTAAGGCTTGTGCTATTATCGCCTTTTGAGTCACATACACAATGTCAAACTCACTCAAAAACATTTGCCATTTAGCCAACTTCTTGGTCGGCATTGCTTTCTGGAAAATGTACTTCAACGGGTCTATCCTAGAAATAAGGTATGTGGTATAAGAAGACAAATAATGTCTTAACTTTTGAGCAATCCAAGTCAAAACACAACATGTCCTCATTCTTCCCTGTTTCATCTTCCCTCATTCTTCCCTGTTTCATCATGTTAACCAAGCACGCATCCCAATGCATTATCTGAGACCGACAAATATAGAAATAATGGACTCCCTTTTTGCGGAGGGACCAACACCGGTGGATTAGACAAATAGTTCTTGATGGCATCAAAAGCAGTTTGACATTCTCTGGTCCATTTGGTCGAGGCATCTTTTTTCAATAACTTAAAGATGGGCTCACACACCACGGTGGATTGAGCTATGAACCGGCTGATTTAGTTCAACCTTTCCAAAAAACTCATCACCTCTTTCTTGGTCTTTGGAGGAGGTAATTCTTGGATCGCCTTGATCTTGGAAGGGTCAAGCTCAATGCCCTCCTATTGAGTATAAATCCCAACAACTTGCCAGCTGGCACTCCAAAAGCACATTTGGTGGGATTTAACTTCAAGTTGTATCGGCGTAGACGATCAAAGAATTTTCTCAAGTGAGTCAAGTGATCCGAACTCTCGCGGGACTTGATTATGACATCATCTATATACACCTTGATCTCCTTGTTAATCATGTCGTGAAAGATGGTTATCATGACCTTCATATAAGTAGTACCAACATTTTTTAGACCAAACGGCATCACTCGATAATGAGATACACCCCAAGGCGTGATAAAAACTGTCTTTTCTGCATCTACTTTGTCCATCAGGATCTGGTGGTAACCCGCATAACAATCCACAAATGACTACATCTCATGGTTAGCATAATTATCAATGAGAATGTGGATGTTCGGTAATGGAAAATTTTCTTTCGGTCTAGCTTTGTTGAGATCTCTGTAGTCAACACAAATTCTGATTTTTTGACAATTTCTTGAAAGTGTTTCCCCAATCCGAAACCTGGTCCGAAACCATTCTGGAGCATGACAGTAGCAATCATCTTGTATACGACAGGGATAAGAGGTTGCAGAGCCAAATTATCACCGGTGGCATTTACCAGCTCCACCGTGTAGAAATCACAACCTCGAGAACTATCGGCGCATACCCATCAGAATGACTCCCTTCACCATAAATGACCAATTCTTGGTCCTTCCAAACAAATTTCATCAGTTGGTGAAGGATAGACGACACAGCCCCATCCATGTGGATAAATGGTCTTCCCAGAAGTAAATTATAACTGGTGTTGATGTCCAACACCTGAAACTCCACGTTAAACTCTGCAGGACCCATCTGAATTCCCAAGCTTACAGCCCCTATCGTGTCTCTTTGCACTCCATCAAAAGCTCTCACATTGACTTGGTTTTGTTGAACTTTTCCCAAGTTGAATTTCAGCTGCTTGAGAGTCGAAAACGGGTAGATGTTGAGACCGGACCCATCGTCGACCAAAACATGATTTACAACTTTGTCCCGGCATTTGATGGTGACGTGCAGAACTTTGTTGTGCATCCTGCCTTCAAAGGGCAGCTCTTCGTCACAAAAACTGATTCGGTGTCCTCGAATGACCTGGTTTATCATGGCTGCTGTTGACACCCAATTTTGGCTCTCCACATTTAACTATAGTAATTATAATAATAATAATAAAAAAATATGTGTTATGAAATTTTATAGGAATAAAAAAATTTAATTATTTATTTGACTTGATAAATTTATTTCTTAAATGTTATTTCTTATAAAATATTATATTACCACTTACTTTCTCATTTTTAAATAAATGTTGTTCTTCTTAAGAATTGAATCTATTGTGGCTCAAATATAATTCCTTTTGTCGCAATAGATATTTTTCGTACATTTATTAAAATTTGAAAGCTTGATTAATGGATGATTTACTAATTTATATTAATTTAATTTTAAGAGTGACTAATTTTATCAAATAAGCTAATCTTGCAAAATAATTATCACTTATGGCTATTTAATAAAGAAAGTAGTTATAATTTAAATGAATTTAATTTGAGCAAATTTGGCAATCCAAGTCTTATTAAACCGGCCAATCCATGTATGACACGTAGGCGAGCACATGGATTGTGCTTCTTTAGATTCGATCTCAGCCTTACAATCTAATCTAATGGCCTTAATTAATTCATTCTTTTACTATTATATATATATATTATTTATTTTTTAATTCTTTATTTTTACCAACCGTCCGATCAAATGATCGGACGGCCCAAATTAAATCCCAAAAATTCATCTTTTCCAAATAGTACAACCCATCATCCGCATACTTTTCTTTTTCCAGAACCTCCTCCTTCCCCATACGTTTCTCTTCCCAAAAAATGGCCCCTCTCCCATCAAACTCTTTTCCTCTCCTTCCCATCGATCCCTCTCTCCTCTGCCATTGTTTCCGCCTACAGACCACCGGAAAATGGCAATTTCCGGTGGTCATCAATNCTACCACGACCGTCAATAATCCCACCTTTTTCCTTATTTTTACATCGAAAAGAAAACCCAAGAACAGATCTCAAGTCTGAGAAGCCGAAAAGGTGATCTTTTCAAAGATTTCACTCGTTCCTTGCTTTACACTATGGATTTTGATAATTTTGAGTTTCAAATCCGGATTTTTGGAAGTCCGAATTTTGCCTATATAAGAGGTGTTTTGCCTCATTCGAAGATCAGGGAGGAACGCCCAAAAGTAATCCACAAAAACAGGGAAAAAAATCCAAGAATCGCTCAAAAGAAGCAAAAATCGCAGCCACTTCAAGTTTTGTTAGAGTTCGAAATTTTTTTTTTTTTGCTTGTCCTTCGGTTCTCTGTTTTGACTTTGAGTTTGGAGGAAGTTCTAAGTTGGAATCTTGACGTTGAAGCTCTGTTTGCTGCTCAATAAAAGGTACTATTTTTTCGTCAAATCTCTTCATTTCGTTTTGGTCTTAATGTAATCTGTTGGAATGTCTGCTATGAAATATGCCATGAGGCTGTTACTAACAGATTTTATTAATATAGATACAATTTTAAAATATTGAATGTGAAGAAGGCTTTAATCTTAAAGCTAAATTGATGTTTGTGTTACTGATTCTAGGCAGCTTATCATATCTTAATCCATGTCAATAGGAGAAGCAGGCTGCTAGTTTGGATGTAATATAAACCGATCTCAAATAACTAAGTTCGTAACTAGCATTTGTTTGACAGAAATTCTTTGTATACCTGAGTGTGTGGTAACTAGTATACTCATCAGATTCTATTTATTATCTGTTGTAAGTTGAAGGATAAGTGAAATAGTGGTTGTTTATCTTAATTCGAGCTCTCCCTTTGCCTCATCTTCTTGGTCTAAGATAAATAATACATGCTACGGATAGATTTCCTATGCTTAGCAAGTGAACGTTTCAAACAATTTGCTTACCTGATCAACTAACCGAGTTTTTCCCTTTTTTGTATATGATTATTCTCCATATTGACATTGCTTTGATCTCCTTAAAGGCTCTTTAAATGGTTTGAATGAGTTCCCAGTAACTCTCCTTTTCTAGTCATAAGCTGTTGTAAAATTAATTTTTTGTCAAAATTGTCTAATGTCAGGCCGATATTTTGAAGTCCTGTTAACATAACTTTCGTCTTTTGTTAAAGTTCTTTGTAAAGAGACCAATGCAAAAGTCCTCTTCCCTCTATTTTATTCCATCGTTGATGTTTTAATATGTGAAATTCTTTCTTCTCTGTTTTGACTCTTTAAGTATAACGTGGGGGTTGTCGGCTTGTAATAAATGTCTACTAGACATTGTCAAGGCTCACATGAACTAATCGATTCAACTACTACTCTAATATAATCATTTTTATCTTTTATGGTGAATATTTTTGCCCTTGCTTCATAGTATTGTTAGTAAGGTCATTATTCGCTGTATTTAAATGCTCTTAGCACTTCTCAGTTTCTGTTTTGCTCCTGTTTTGGGGTGATCAACTCGGCTGAACTTACATTTTGCTCTTTATTTTACAACTTGTGTGATTATCAAATTTAAGCATATAGAATATTTGATATGAATCAGGATATCTATTCATGGCAGTCATATTTTGAGTGTGTGTTCTTTTAATGCCAAATGCAGGTAGGAAGACATCATTTTCATGAAAGTTTAGATAAAACCTACCTTAATTATATAATGGACATTTGTTGTTTGTTTGATTATTTATTTTTTTTAAGTGTTAACTACTTGCTTGAAAATCTGCCTACAAGCTAATTTTGAATTTTTCCTCTTCCTGTATCCGAACATAAACAGGACACCTCGGAATTTTATAGTAATAGGACCTAGAAAGGAATGACTGTTAATTTCATTATTACATGTGTTAAAAGGTCCAAAGATTTTTTTTAGTGGTACTATGTATCCCTAAGTTCCCAAGCTGTTATTGAATGTTTCAGTTGCTACATAACTGTATGTTTTTCGTATGAATTAGATAGTTTTAAGTTTACTTTAGCTTTGTCTAATACCTGGTAGGATAATTTATAGTATCCTTCACTTATCCCTTAGAAACCACATGTGTTGCAATTGTTCTCTTCTCTTGCCAGGCTCTAAGGATGAATAAATACTCTTATACGAAAATAGATAGTTGCGAATACATTAAAGCTCTCTTTATAATGTAGAATACATATTCATAAATCTTGAACCTCATGATTAGTT
This sequence comes from Solanum stenotomum, assembly GCF_019186545.1. Classification (NCBI taxonomy): domain Eukaryota; kingdom Viridiplantae; phylum Streptophyta; class Magnoliopsida; order Solanales; family Solanaceae; genus Solanum; species Solanum stenotomum. Next base: position 104,539,948 of record NC_064282.1, read on the forward strand.
ATATAAGTCTAAAAGAAGTGCTAATCTGTAAAAATCTTGCATCTTGGCACGTGAAATATTTGTCTCATCGTTCATTTATTGCTTACTTGTATTTGATGTTGTTGCTAAACTTTATGACTTATGTTTTTAACTGCTTTGCCAACATGATTATGGTTATTCCTAATCACTTCTTATTCTCTTCTTATGTTTTTTTTTCTAATTTGTTTCCCTTTATTTTCTCATATTTCATGTACAACCGGAGAGTTGGAGTTTCTACTTTGGAACTCGTTATTGGCCTAAGATATTAGGCCAACAGCAAATTAGGATCATCGCAACGCTTGGAGTCTCGCAAATTAGGAGTCCAATATTTCTTAGCCTTCCTCTTTTGAGTCTTAACTATATTGTTTGGATATATTGGCTAATCTTTGCTTGCAAGTTTTAATATATTATTTGTCTTTCATTTCGAAGCTTATCTCACATGAACTAATATTATTTGTTTATGAATTAGTTGAGACCCCTTTAGAGTAAACGATGCAAAAGATATTTTCTTAAAAAATGGGTTAGCGTTTTTACTTAAAACATTCCTTGGGGCCTTTTAAGTTGAAAAGAGGCCTATAGTTTAAGAATTTTCCAAACAAAGTTTCAAAGGTTAAAATAATACTAGTGTTTCAAAATTGGGGAAAAGAAGTGTATATCGACTTAGTCACTTGAGGAATAGGAAAACTTATTGTCTAAAACCCTCTTTGAAATTTTAAAAGGGTGAAATAATTTTCATTTAGGTATCTAAGTAGGAAAAATAAAATCACGAGTTGGACTTCCAAATGAATTTAGGGATACATAAAGTCTAAAATAATATTCATTTAGGCTTACTCATCACTTAGGACGTCCAAATATTTTGAAACTAGTTTAAAGGCTAGAATAATTACATTTAGAAATTTACTTAAGGCTAAGATACCTATCCTTAGATATACATTTTTTTTAAGAAAATAAGTAGGGAAGTAGGCTTATATATTTAACAAAACAAATGTAACTATAGAATTAGTTTCAATAGTTAGGCCTATTTTTTATACTCTTTACATCACCCCTTTATAAAATGTATTGACTATACTTACTTTTTCAAATCGACATTGCTAATAACATTTTAATCTTTTGAACATGCTATTTCAAATTTTAGATATGCAAACAGGTGCAAATACAAGGTACACATATATATGTCGTACATATAAAGGTATATACTCTATATTTTTCTACATAACTTATTATTATCTACTATCTCTCTTGCTAATATTATTTATAATTTATAAATCTCCACACTTAAACATACATGTTATTTTACTAAATACAATTTATCGTCAACTTATCCCTATATAAAATAATAAACCTTCACATGTTTTAAACAAACTTACATGTATATACTATACTTTATAATAAACATAATTTTAGATCACAAACTCTATCTAATATTTTAACATTTAGTATCATTATTATTTATTTATTTTAAATTTTTTAGGAAACTCTATTTTATCCAAATTACATATTACATATTACTACATATTTACACTCAACTACTATCTTATTTTTACGTCTTAATAAGACCACAAATTTTAGCAAATTGAACATCTATATATTTTTGGGATAATTTTATTAGGATACACCTATTTGTATATATTTTACATATGAATATATCGTGTATTTAAGTACATTTATTTATTTATTTTACAATACTACTATTAAATATATTTTATAAGACACATATATGGCGTACCTTGTATTGTATCCTTTTCTTAAACTAACTAATATCTTATCGTTTAATCATTAAAAGCAAATAAATAAACAAGTTTTCCTAATCATATTTTCCTAAATTGAGTTCAAGGACTATCTTTGGATAGGCTCTGAGGGGTGCTTAACACCTTCCCCTCGAGTAACCAAAATCCTTACTCAGAATCTTACTGGTTTCGCAAATCAAAACAGAGTTTACATTTACATATTTTAAAAAATGGTTTTCCTAATATTTTCCTTAAAATTTAGGTGGCGACTCTAAAACAAATAAACAAAACAATTTTTTTTTTTTTAAAAAAACAGAGTGCCAGCCACATTATGTTGTGAACTGTTTCGGCCGGTTCGAAATAGGGTGCGACAGCTGCTAAATTATCACTGTTAGTACCTACAAGCACATAAGTATCATCCAAAGCCTTCATCAGAGCCTACCTATGCAACTGCGAACTCATCAATAAAGCCCACACAGAAATCTGAGCCGGTGTCTTATTCAAATGCTTCGCAATTGAATAATCTTTTGACTGCATTTTCTCCAAAACTCCTCGGCCTCGGCTTCACTGATCAACCTTTTTGTTTGGTCCTTCTTCTGCCCTCCTTGAGCCAACTCTTCTGGTGTGTAGCATCTGCCAAATCTGGTCATACCTTGGGTAACAGCCGTTTCAATCACGAACTTTGGTCGAAAAAGAGTTTCTCTCGGCACCAAGGCAACAACCTCTCGGGTGTCAGAATCACAAACTCTTTCTTCTCTCTGATGCTCAACGAAGCTAAACCTCTTTCCAGTTCATCAAGAGCAATCAGAACTATTGCCTTTGTCACGCACCAATCATCATCTATCTCTATCATATTAATAGTGACGCCTCCATGATTTGGCAGAGGATTACTATTGACATTGGGCGCGACTGTCTAAAAAGAGACCACATTCTGGTCAATCAAGTCTTGGATCTTATGCTTCAGGTTGATACAATCCTTGATATCATGTCCAACACTGTTGGAGTGATACGCGCACCTCTAATCAGGTCTGTAAAACTTTGAACTAGTGTCAACCGACTTAGGCCCCACTGGATGAATATATCCTGCCGCAGTTAATCGCTCGAACAACTTTGTTCGACTTTCAATAAGCGGAGTGAAAATTTTAGCAGGCTTTTTCTCAAATCTAGGACGGGAGGGATCGTAATTGCCTTGTTGAGGAGGAGGCATTTGACGATAATTTGGAGCATTTGGACGAGGGGCTTCATATCTGGGATATGAGTTGGTTTCATAATTTGGTTTTGGTGCTTGGTAGTTCGAGGAGGTATTTTGGTAAAGTGGAGCTGGAGTTTGGTAATTTGTCTGAACGTTGGCATAGTTGGGGGCGGCATTTTGGTGGAGATGAGATGAAGTCTGGTAAACTGGAGGGGGAGTTTGGTAGATAGTAGGGGGATTTGGTAGCTAGGAGGGGGAGTATTTTGATAATTGGGAGGAAGGGTATTTTGGTAACTGGGGGGAGGGGTATTCTGGTAATCAACATGTGCATAACAAGCCGGGTATGAACTCTGTGAAGGTCGAGAACGACCTTGGTATGATGAGGATTTCCTTGGGGTCTTCTTCCCCTCATAAGAGATAGAGGACACATCCTCTCTTTTCTTCTTCAACAAGCCCAAAGACCCGGGCGAGGCAGCAACACGAGCAATTTTCTCGGTTCTTAATCCATCTTTGATAGTCTCACCTACCTTGACTATCTCAGCAAATTTTGCTCCAATGAGCAACATGATTCTTTGATAATATTCGGGCTCTTGCACCCGCACAAACACTTCGACAATTTCCTTTTCTGACATAGGAGGTCTAACTCTAGCTGCCTCTTTTCGCCATCTATATACGAATTCTTTGTAACTTTCGGTCGACTTCTGCTTCATTTTCTCCAAGGAGTAACGATCAGGAACGATCTCCACATTGTAGGCGAATCGGTCGATGAAGTTCTTAGCCAGAGCGTTCCAGCAAAACCACTGTCTCGTTTCATGAGACGTAAACCATTCTAGAGCCTCTCCGCTCAAGCTTCGGCTAAAAAGCCGCATTAACAAAGTTTCGTCTCTCCCAACTCCCACGAGTTGGTCACAGTAGGCCCTCAGGTGTGCTAAGGGGTTCCTCGTTCTTCCGAAGATGTCGAATTTTGGCACCTTGAACCCTTCCGGGAGGTCCAAATTCGGATGAATGCACAGGTCTTCGTAACTCAACCCGGCGACCTTAGGAATGCAGTTCAACTCATTCATGGCTTTTCTAATTTCCTCCTTCATATATATCTTGGCGGTCTCTTCCTTTGACCTCCACTCTTTCTCCCTCTCTTCATAGTGGTCTAGCTTCGAACCATGGGCATCATGGTCGTTGGGGACCGGTATTTGGAAAGTGGTTTTTTGTAGTAGTGGTGGAGCAATAGAGGGACTCTGGCCATTTAAAGAGGCGTGGTAGTTTTGGGGAAAAGTCTGGGGCTGGTATATTGGTTTTGGTGATGTTGGTATATTAGCGTTTTGGCTGGAGGGGTAGGCCAGTTTGGTGGTTTGCATTAGGGGGAGGGAGTGGTGTTTGATAAGAGGCTGAGGCGTAATGAGGGTTTTGGATGGTAAAGTCAATGATGAAGGGATTACGAGTAGAACTTGAAGGCGGATTTTGAGCTTGCTCCACATTAGGAGGGGGAATTTGAGGTGGAGGTCTTCCGTCTGGTTGAGTGTTGACAGCAAAAATCGGAGGAGGCAAATCTTGTTTTCACTGCATCTCGACCCTCATCTCAGTAATTTGTTGCATTAACTGTATGATCAGTTTATTCTGATCAGCAAGTGCAGGCCGAGCCACACATCAGTAAGGCTGGTTTCTTCGTTTATATCATCCATTGCTGCTTTTCCCTTTTGTGAACTTTGACTGGGGAAGGAATCTGTAGGACCTTTAGATCTAGTGAAATAAGGATGATCGGTCAGTGTATCAACACAGATCAGTTCTAACTACCTGTATAGAAAAACAACTAAAGGCAAATCTGTTAGTATTAGTTCCGGACGAATAATGCAAGATATCACATAGAAGGCATATAAACACATAAGAGTTGCTTCGTTTGAGGACACGTTAACCCACGAGTAATGGGGACTAATTTTTTGAACAACCAGGAATTTGCTCGTTTTATTTTGGGGCTAGTGACTCAGAAATGTTAAATTGCGTTGAGCTAATGTCTTCTTGCTGCATCTCTGGGCATCTACTAATGTTAATTAAATGTTGCGTTGAAAGGCTGCCTACGTATCTCCCAAGGAGAATTCAGGCCTTACAAGGAAAGTGAAAAACAGATAATAAAGCTCCTAAAGGATAGATGGTGCCTTCACCAAAGTTTCTTCCTCTGACTGTTGTATTAGCCACGGGGGACAAACTCAACTTGAATCTTTCCCATGTTGACGAGGGATTCCACGTCATAGCGAAACCTGAGGCACCTTCCAATATTGTGATCTATGGCATCATGATAAGGCAGGGTTTCCAAATCTCAATTCCAACGGGATCGATTGCTTCGTCATTCTTTTTGATAGAGGCCAAAATTCCTTTTCGAACTAACAGACTATATATATTCAAAAACGTTTTCTTGAAAGGTGTGAAGTAGTGACAATAAAACAAAGTGTGCTCAGTGACCGACATACTAGGCTCCTGTTGGTTACAGGTAAGGACGGTGTTCTCACCCTACATATACGGGATCTCCCCAACATTGATCAGGTTGCGGATTGCTTCCTTAAGCTCCACACATTCTTCTATAGTGTGTCCTCTTTGGTTCAGGTGGTAGACACATGTCTTTTGAGAGCTTTCATGCTCAAACCCAAAAGTGGTTCCTTCGAGAGGCTTCAGCATACCTGACGCCTTAAGGTGCTCGTAAATGAGAGCACACAGCATGACTCTTACCCCCACGCTATGTGTCCGCTCATAAGCCAGGAGAGTGATCTTTCTGTCTCCTCCTTTCAGACGTCCCAAGAAGGGAGGCGTATAAATGATTTACTCATCGACATCTTCTTCAGTAACTCCAGGGTTAGTGTATTTGGGACCGCTATTGGCTTCTTGATTGAAAAAAGAGCATTTTCCACGTATCTTCTGAAGCCTCATGGTTATGTCATTGTTAAAAACATCATGTTCCTTCCGCACAACAACTGTCTTTTTACTTATAACATCACATTTTGTCATCTTTGCTGCCAATTCCGCGTCTAGTGCCGTATTTGCTGCTCGTCAGACCGCGGTGGCAAACTCCACTTCTATTCTCCTTTCTCTGGTTTCTTGGATCTCTCGTCTGAGTCACTGCAATTCCATCCTCAAATCCTCAATTAGCTTTATGTCCTTACCCTTGCCTTTTTCCATCTTAGCAGCAATTTCACCTTTCTTAAGATGATAGAGTAATATTTTAAGATTTGGTAGTAGGATTTTATTTCTGGCTGAGAAACTTAAGACTCATGGAATTTTGGTCGGACATTTGGTAGTGACTTGTATTTGGTATTAGGGAAATTTTCAGAAAATTTTTGAAAAGGAGTGGGTTAAAAATGTTCTCATTCAAATCAACAGTATCACATAAACAGTTAAAGCACATAAGTATATATCGTGCGTCCTAAATAAGTAGAAGGCCCTTTTGTGCCAAGGGTAGGCCTAGCATATTTGAAAGATGTATGTGTAGAATTGAACCATTTTGTTACCCCAAAGCAAATTTCGTATTTAAAATGATATTCGAAAAAGCGAAAATAAGAAGGGGGGAAGTAGGGAATAAACAGGAAACACAAAAGAAAAGGCACACGCAGGGGTCATTTGAAAAGAGTACCAAAATACAAGAAAGGCAAGCCCACGCAATGGCAAATAACAATAAGTACATATTGAAAAAACTCACGCAGGAGCGAAATCCGCTAAGATTCTCCCGATGGCCCCGCCTCTGATCTACTCCTCTTGTTCTGTGTCATGAGATGTTGAAGCCCATATTGAATCATTAGCAAGTATCCTTCGCTCCGGCGGCCTTTCTCTTCCCAGTCTTCGAGACACATTCCGTTTTTCTTATCTCCAATCCATAAGTTAAGCTCTCCCAAATCGCTTCTCAAGCTTTCTAATTCTTGAGTTACGCTCTCGAGGGCGTACTTATCCTCCTCTTGCTTTCGGAGAAATTCCTCATGCATTTCCTGGGCTTCTCTTCTTACCTCTCTTAGTTTTATCAAAGCTTTAAACTCTTTGTCCTCTACACAGCGGTAAATGTTCGGAACTGAGAAGGAGATACTCTGTATATTGCGCTTCAACCAAGCTTTGTAGGTTTCATCGTACCCCGCAGTAAGTCGATATATGGCAATGGTGTCCTTGTTCATTTGCACTGCTCTTTTCCATTCTCTCAGCATCTCTGAAGCCTCAGGCACTCTATCATCCCCGATGTCGAACACATAGATACGGTAGTATGCTTCTGGGGGTGTAGTTTGTCTTCTTCTGAACTGCCTCAGGACCAGAATGGGCACATACGGGCGGATACCTCGAATACCTGGTAGAAGAAGCACAAGTTTTCTGTTGCCCAGTACTATGGCATCTTTTGAGATGAAACGATCGAACATCCACTTGATATTTTCTTCTCTCAACTCAGAGAAAATTTGAGCCCATCTTTCTCTAGTTCTCCTTTTTTCTAAGTCTGCCCAAAACAACATGTCATTCAAATTCTTAAGAGCATTATGCTTATCGAGGGTATGGAGTTCTTGAGTTCTGTGTCTCTTCACCAAGTGACTCATTATCTACCATTGGAGGAGAATGTTGCAACCCTGAAAGTAATGATGCCCTTCCTTGCATTTTCCCAAAGCACGGTACATGTCGGAAAGGATGGCAGGTGCGATAGGATAATACTTTACTTGCCCTTGGTTCATATGTCCGTGGAATAGAGTGTGTGCAAGCATTATTACTCGGGTGTTGATGCTGAGGCTCGGGCCTTGGGGGAAAACCATAGTACCTAATAGCGCGATAATGAATGCCAAAGATCTGATCCCATCCCATTCTCTGAAGGTAACCATGAACTCTTGGTTGCAATTCGCATAAAAGCTTGCATTCCCAAATCTGACATAGAGATCCATAAAAGAAACGCTAGAACCTTCAGCCCAGAAGGCGTAATCTTTTCTTAATCCGAGCCAATTTGTAATATCCTCGAGTGTAGGCTTGTTAGGGATTAAGATGTGTTCCTGTTTTCTCACACTTCTTTCAAGCCCTGTACCGACTGTGTCTATTCCATCCCAAATTTTCTCAATTATCAGGGTGATTTCCATGGTTCCAAATCAGAACACCATTTTCTCGTTGTCCCAATAACCTGTGAGGACTTCAATCAGTTCGGGCCACCCAACCATATTAATGAGTTCTGTTAAGGCCCCTACATATTTGTTGAGGTCCCTTTTGTGAAATGCATTGAGGTCGTTGTACCACATCTTGAGTAGAACTGGGGCTTCCACTACCATGTCGAATTTGAGAAATCGATTCATACCTACATAATAAAGCAGGGTTAAGATTCTCTCCACCAAATAGGCAACAATTAGGTTTCCACACATATATATTTCAAATGTCAAATAATATGATATGTGATTAGGTTGTGGACCTTGGATATGATTTTTGGCGGTTTTACTACTGGACTTAATACACCTTGGGTATTAAGTCGTCTTAGGCTAATGCTTATATTTGGATTTGGTTTCACTCTACTCTAGACTGACTAGAATTGATTTAGAAATGACGGTTACCCGAGTCGGATGAACAATGGGGGTGAAGATTAATAAACGATGTTGGATGACCGCAAGCCAACTATTCGTTTATTACTTCCAAAGAATTCAACTTGTGTTTTTTTGAAAGACAGCCGTGGTAAGCCACGTAATCGCCTTTTTTTCTAATGCAATCTATTTGCCATTTGGCGGAATCGGGTGCCATGAATGCCTCAGTTCAATATATGCAATAAATAAAACAAGTAGACAGTTAAAACACGTAGCCAAACAAATTAATCTTAAGGTTAAAATCATTCAAATCCCCAGCAGAGTCGTCATTCTGTTTTATTAGGAAAATATAATTGGACTGTTTTAAGAGTCGCCACTTAAATTAAAGTAAAATTAAGAAAACTACTTATTTACAAATAGATCAAAATAGTAAATCTATTGAAAACTATTAAGGGGTTTGAGGTTCATATTAACATTTCGGGAAGGGTTTGAAAGCACCCGAAATGCTCGCTAATACGCGATTATCTAATAATTAATTATTTGACTAAAATAATTTAATTAAACTTAAATTGCAAAATTGAACTATTTTATAGTTAGAACTATTTTAAAGGGGGAAAAGGGAAGTACTTAAATATTATCTAAGTGAGTTATCTTATAAAATTATTTCTTTAAGTCTTGTTAAGAGATGACTGGTTTAGTTAAAAAAAAATTTAAGCAAAATTGACATCTTTCGGGGATTTGAATTGTTGATCTTAAGATTAATGGCAAATATTAACAAGTAAATAAACATAATAAAACAAAGAGGGAAAGAGATTTTGGCCCAAGTATGGTTTTTTTCTGTTCGCCTAGACCAGCACTTGGGCCCATTTTCATTTTGGACCTTCGGCCCATTTGAGTCACCTACACCTGTCCTATACTAACGTAAAATAAATATTTTTTCTTTGGGCCTAAGGCCCAATTTTTCACCTGTCCTAAATTCTAACAAAATAATAAACATAATGACTAAATAGGCTTAGGCCCAATAATAACAAAATACAATTTTTGTATAAAGAGTGGGCCTTTGGCCCAATCCTTTCAATTCTTATCCGCTTTCACATTTTTTCAACTTCGGGATCTGTATGTCGATTTCAATGACCGGTTGACTCGATAAAGGAATTTTTGGGGCCATCGTGGCCCAAAGGAAAATGCAAGGATGGGGTCCGTGAGGACCCGAACAAATTTCACATGCAACGACAAAAAGGAATAGAGATTAGTATACTAAAGAGAAAGGAGAAAGGGGGCTACTACATTTTATACCATTAATAATGACGAAATTATGATTTAATGGGCATCAAATACATATGTATATAATATGTAAACCAAGAAAGCACTACTATGACATATTGGGAATGACATACAGTACAAAACACGTCTTTAGCATAAAATAAAATAACAAGAATAAAGAAAAAATAAAAAATTGGATAACAGGCAAGTATGTCATTATGCTAATGAAGAGCAATATTATAAGATTATTTTAAGCATGATGAACACATTTTCTTGGTCATGATCCATGTTAGGCAACATTTAGGATAACACGGCAAACCACAAATCACAGTGAAGTATTAAAAAAAGGGATAAAGAATGCCTAGAGTGAAATATTGGTTAATAATCTATCCTTAATAGTTGATTACCACCTTGGCATGAAGAGTTATCATTAATCATGTAAACTAAATATAAAGTCCTAAACAAATAATAGCAAAGAGGCAACTTAAAGGGTTGTGAAGAACATTGACCAATCCGGCACAATTTGAAAGCGATAACCACCTAATTTAAGTTAAGATGTCACCCAAAATTTGTAACGTACTACGGATAGGAACATACACTACATATACAAATACAAAACTTTTTAACAAGGGCGAGTTTCAAAATCTTAAAAGGCCAAATATGAACAAGCTAACATGATGAGATGATCCTAAAAAGAAACGAATAACGATTTTGAGAACAAAACAAGGGTCGAAGCAAACTACGATCTAGACAAGAACAACTTCATATTTTTATGAGCTTAACTACAAATGGTGAGTATTTTCGACTAGGCATTTAAGCAAATAGCAACATAAACTCGAGTCTAACATGCCTTGCTAACAATAGAGCAATCATGGGACTTGAAAAACAAGCTAATAAATCAAGGAGCCATGGACAAATCAACATACAAGTTCCAAATTAACTAGCTTAAAATTTTGCTCATATTTTTGAAAAGAAAACGATTTTAACAGACCACGAGGAGAGTTGAGATAACAACCACAAAAGTTATTTCGGCTATCCTAGCCTACATCAAGCGCACCGGGCAACCAAACCATAGAGAGCAAGCGAATAAATGCGAAAATCAAAAGAAAACTAGAGTTCAAAGGTTCATGGAATTTCAGCTTTTCGTTAACTAGAAAAGGTTCATTTTAACTTTAAACAACTAAGACGCATTGATTCTAAACCGAATGACCTTTCAACAGACAAAAGTTATGAACAAAGAAGAGAACAGAAGCATTTTTGAAAGGAAGAAGCAGACCAACAACCCATTTCATTTCATACCAAACAGAACATCCAATAAAAGAGTCGAGACTTCAAATAAGTTTACCTTTTTAGGTGCAACGAGCTGAGATGACGAGCTTGAAAGACGACAGCGAGTTCTACCACACAGTCGCGAACGAAACAACAAGCGAGGGATCTAGATAGTAACTCGAACTCGAGCCGACTGAGAAGAAATGATGATGATTCAAACTAGAAGAATGAGACTCCGATTGGAACTAACTCTTTTTTTACTCCTTTTCGAATGTGTTTCTATATTTATTTTCTGACTACTTGCTTAAGCTATTCTTTTTCTTCGTTAAAAAAAATTCCCCCCCTAAAAATGAAGAAGACCAAGGATATCTAAAGGGGAAATCTCGGGCAGATTTATGGGGGGAAATCAGAAGAATATTGGGTTGAAATTCCTCATTCGAAATCCAAAATTCTTTCACCATTCAAGCTAAACATTTTTTTTTTCTCAAGTTTCGTCCCATTCCAGAAGAGAAAATGGGGACACACGCGTGTTTATGTTTGCTGCTGCGACAGGGACGCAACCTCTGGGTTCCCATGTGGTGAAGAAACGGGTGGGGGGTCGTTTGATTCGGGCATTGCTGTTGTTAAAGTTTTGGAGAAGAAGCTAGCAGTGGGGTCGGCTGGTATTGTTGTTGTTATTATTTTGTGGGATGGAATTGCAGTGTTGGATAACGGGTTGAAGGAATATGGGCTACTGGAAATGTGAGTAGAATTTGGACCGGTTGAAGTTGGAGAAGGCCCAAAATTTGAGTTTTTTAAGTGAGTTAAAGGGGAGGATAAATAAAGGGCTAGATTTGGAATAGAAATATAACCTAATGAATTTTAATTGTAGCCAAAATGAACTTAGTCGGTAAATTTGGCTGAAAGTTAAATACGATAAATTTATACAAATTGACCATCGAGTTTCTTAATCTTAACGAGATAGAATAATTAACTCGATTATAACTAATAACTCGAAATATAAACTATCAAATAAATCAATTAACCCAATATTTAAATAAAACTAAAATCTTTTTTTTTAGACGATTTTTGAATATTTATAAAATGTACTAATCATATATAAACTATATAAAAACATATATGTTACTTAAAAATTATAAAAATGATGAAATTAATTGAAAGCGGCTCGAAAAGTATTTTGAATCTTATAAAAATTAATTATTTCAAATCGTTTGGAATTTAAGAAGCTCGGTGATTAATCTATATTGTGGAGGTCCAAAATTGGGTGTCAACATTTGTAACATTTCTTGTGTCTTCTATAGACTCATTCTTTTGGAAAGATGGTGTCACTAGTGAGATTGATTCAATCTTGAGCAACCATATTGGGAGTTGATTGATTTTCTTCCAGAAAATAAACCTTTGGGTTCAAAGTGAATCTTCAAAAGGAAAATAAAAGTCGATAAAACTATTGACAAATACAAAGCAAGACTTTTTGTCAAAGGTTGTAGACAAAAATAAGGTTTTGATTTTGTCGACACATACTCGCCAGTAACTAGAATTACATTCATTCGGATGTTAATTGCATAAGTTGCGGTATATGACCTCCAAATTCATCAAATAAATGTGAAAACAATTCTCATAAATAGAGAATTGGAGGAAGAAATTTACATGGACAGCCCAAGAATTTTGTGGTTCCTGGTAAGGAAAAGAAAGTGTGCGAACTTGTTAAGTCACTTTATGGACTAAAACAAGCACCCAAACAATGACATATGAAATTTGACCAAACTATGTTGGTAAATGGATTTAAGAATGATGGAAGTGATAAATGTGTTTACATTAAAATCACAAGGTCAATGTTTGTTTGTATATTGGTTATATGTTGATCATCAGTAAAGACACTAATGACATAAATGCTACTAAACATATGCTAGAAAGCAACTTTGATATGAAAGATCGTGGAGTTGCTGATGTGATCTTAGGTATAAGAATCCTTAGAACTCCAAGATGTTTAGCATTGTCACGGTCTCATTACATTGAAAAGGTACTTGACTAGTTCAAATATTTAGATTTTAATATTGTCAAGACTCCAATAATATGAGTTTTGCACTTCAAAAGAATGAAGGTAAAAATGACTCACAATTGGATTATGCTAGAGTATTGGAAAGTATGATGTATATCAGAAAGTGTACGCGATCAAATATAGCATGTGCTATTAATAAACTAAGTCGGTTCACGAATAATCTCAATCAAACTCATTGGATGACAATGAAAAGAGTTTTGGGTTATTTAAAACATATGCAAAACTATGTTTCGCATTATACAAATATCCTACAGTATTGAAAGGATATAGTGATGCAAATTGAATCACCGGAATCAAATGAAGTAAAATCCACGAGTGGATATGTATTTACTCTTGGTGGAGGAGCAGTCTCTTGGTAATCTTCCAAAAAGACATGTATCGCTAGCTCTACAATGATCTATAAGCTAGGTGCTCTAGATAAGGCCGGTGAACAAGTTGAAAGAATTCGGAATTTCTTGATAGATATTCTTTTTGGCACAAACCTTTGGCATCAGAATGCATACACTTTGATAGTCAAGATGCAATAGGTAGGGCATGAAGCATGATGTATAACGGAAAGTCTCATCATATAAGACATAGACATGATACCGTTAAAAAACTACTCTCTAGTAGAATTATCACAATTGACTATGTAAAGTCAAAGGATAATGTGACGGATCCACTTACAAAAAGGCCTAACTAGAGAGAAAGTTGAAAGATCATCTAAGGGAATGGGTTTACGGTTTAGGACAAGTCATCATGGCGGTAACTCTACCTAGCAAATTGGAGATCCCAAGAGCTAGATTCAAGGAGAAAAACAAAGTTGTGACTGACGGTTCGACATTGTCAGTCAACTCAATCCATTCTCATGATGAAGACAGTGTTCAGGAACGAGGTCAAAACATTAAGACTTGTTAATGAGTTAATAAAGCTTAAAGTTTTTAATGATTTGCTAAGTTTGGCAGATTTGACCAAATAGTGTATCTACGAGATGACACGGTTAAAAATCACCTATGTGAGTGTGAAGTGTAAGCCGCTTCAAAGAGAATTTTTTGTCAAAAGCCTATTCTCTATACACTCATGAAACCAGGAGGTTTTCATGGCTGAAACGAACACAATCGTAAGAATCATAAATGGTAAAGGGTTAATTGTGTGACATATGGTTGTCTAGGTATACACCAAAGCTCGACGGTTCAAAGATATCACATCTATTGATTGATCGAGTATATCCGACATATGTTCACTACGAAAAGTCCGAGGGGAAACCTACTTATCCAGATGCAATTAATTCTTACTTGTAAAGTACACATACTTGTCCGTTTCTTTGTCTTGGAGTCATTCCCCATTCATGCGGGGGATTGTTGGATTTTAAAAGGTGTGAATGAAAAATGAAGAATTGTGACTTTTATGAAGAGTTGTGACTTTTATGAAAAGTTGCGATTTTTATGAAGAGTTGTGACTTTTATGAAAAGTTGTGACTTTTATGAAAAGTTGTGACTTTTATGAAAGGTTGTGACCTTTTCGAAAGATTGTGACTTTTTCAAAGGTTTGTGACCTTTCCGGTAAGACACAATAAGAACCTTTTCACACTACCCTTTGTTTACTATAAATTGAGGGATTTCCTCTCATTTTAAGGGAACTAATTTTTTTGGACTTCTTCTACTACTACTAAATCTAGTATTCTAAATGTACTTTACTGTCGTTGAGTGGTTCGCTGACACCGTGATTTTAGGTCCCGATACACCAGTGAGTAAGATCGTTATATCCTGGGAGGATATATTCCATTAACCTCGATTACTTGAGGGGAATAATTTTCTTAAGGGGACATTGTGCATTCAGTGGACTTGATTTTCTTCTTTAAGAAAAATATTTCGTATATTATTTCTAATTTGTTTCTAATTCTATTTTCTCTACTAGTTTTAATTTTCTAGTTTTGAAAATGTTCTTTAAACTTTGTTATTTCTTATCAAGTTCTTCAAAATTTTTGTTCTAAGTATTTTAGGAATACAAGATGAACAACAAATTCGATGCAGTGGTATTAGTTCCTCGGAGCTCAACCTGCACGAGTTAAGGATGGATCAGTGTATTTCTTCTGATTAAGGTTGACTCAGATATCAATAGAGGGATTTGTTCCTTACCTTGAGCTTAAAGTAAGAAGATGACAACAGTGTTGAACTGAAGAAATTTTCAGACAGTTTGGATTCTTGGTGTTCATGAGATCTTTAAACACCCAAATGAATACCACTCAAGTTTAATGCAGATTTGCCATGCTTGCTTCAAAGAGTGATGAATTTTGGAGCTCCAATGGAAGACCTTCAATGCTATGGAAGGATACAATTCCGACAACCCCTGTACTATTTGTTTTTTATTTTCGATCTGGGCTTGAGTCCCGATGATTTATATTAGGGCGATAAAGGACATGTACGGTGGAGCCAAGACTCGGGTTAGAACAGTTGGAGGAGACTCAGAACATTTCCCAGTTGAGATGGGGCTGCATCAGGGATCAGTCCTAAGCCCTTTCCTATTTGCTTTGGTGATGAACGAGTTGACGCGGTCTATTGAAGAGAAGGTCCCATGGTGTATGTTATT
>NC_064282.1:104555650-104564648 GCF_019186545.1 Solanum stenotomum
GCTTAGTTTTAAGCCGAGATATACTTGTGTGATTTCTTGATTGTGTGTGGCTGCCATGCGCTAGTAGCAAATGGTTCAACAGGGTCGGCTCGGGCCTGAGTTTTGGCATTAGGAGTCAGTTGCGCCTCTCGAGTTTGGGGCGTGACAATACATAGGAAAACAAAGATGGTGATGCAAAGGTAGATGTCACATGATTATGAAAAATAAAATTAATTAATTTTTTATTGGTATTTCATGATAGCGATAAAGACGAGGAAGATAAAGAATGAATATTTATTTTCATGTGTGCAAGAGGTAGTTTTAAAGAGTTCGACATGCTTTTAAGTCATATCGAAAATATTACAAGGACGAAAGATATGTATTGAATGCTCCATCATTTATGGTGAAAGCAATCTCCCAACACTACAAAAAAAAACTCAAATTGCCAACAAATTTTACTAACAACTTAAGTTGGTTAGTATTCAACTAACAAATTACCAACATATTTCTAACCGAATTATATTTTAAAACTTAACAACAAAATTCTAACAGATTACCAACCAAAATCTTACTAACTAAGTATTTTAGTTGGTAAATACGGTGGGAAAAAATGGCGCCAAATTTAACAATATTCTATCAATGGATTACCAACTGAAATATTACTAACGCATACCTTTTGTTTGTAATATTATCAACGAAGTATATATCGGTTGGTAAATATGACAAAAAAATTGTTTATATAATTTATTAACATATTGCCAATGAATTACTAACCAAACATTTACCAACGGCAAGATTGTGTTGCTAAATTTACCAACCAAATATAAATGTATTGGTAAATTAGTAACGAAATGTAATTTGTTGGTAAACTTGCCAACCAATATCCAATTAGTTGGAAATTTTGCCGACGAGTAAAGATTGTAGGTAGTCAATTACTAACATCATTATAATAGTTGGTAATATACCAACCAATCATTAATCCATTGGTAAAATTTACCAACATATTAATTATTAGTTGGTAATATTACATATGAATGTTTAGTTGAATAGTAACTATTACCAATTGTGATAAAATTTATTGGTAAATTTACCAATTGAAGTTAATTTTTTTGGAAAATCAGCATCTAGTGTTGAGGCTTTCATATTCAATTTGTGTCGTTAGGCATTTTAACTTTTAAATTTTAGCCAAAACTTGACTTTGGTCAATATTTTATGTAAATGTGCTCAGATTAGAACTTTGTCAGTGTCATTAGCTTCGAAAGATCATTTTTGATCTAACAGGAAGGTTGGTTCAAGTTTTGAGGCTTCCGTTTTTTGTTTGCGCCGTTAGGTGTTTTAAATCTTATGTTTTGGCCAAAATTTGACTTTGGTCAATATTTGTGTGAACATGCTCAGATGAGAATTCCGTCAGCGTAATTAACTCCAAAGGTCATTTTTTATCTATTAGGATGGTTGGTTCGGATTTTGAGGCATTCATTTTTAGTGTGTGCCTTTAGGTGTTTTAACTTATAAATTTTGGCCAAAATTTAACTTCGGTCAATGTATTTGATAAACATGCTCAAATAAGAATTTCGTCAGTGCAGTTAGATGCAGAAGGTCATTTTTTATGTAATAAGATAGAGGGTTCGGATTTTGAGGCTTCCGTTTTTAGTTTGTGCCGTTAGGCATTTTAACTTTTAAGTTTTGGCCAAAATTTCACTTTAGTCAATATTTTTGGTAATCGTGCTCGAATTGAAATTTTGTCACCGTGGTTAGCCATATAAGTTCAGTTTTGGTCTCATAGGATGGTTGGTTCGGGTTTTGAGACTTTTATTTTCAGTTTGTGTCGTTAAGCGTTTTAACTTTTAACTTTTGGCTAAAATTTGAATTAGGTCAATTTTTTTGGGAAAGATGCTCAAATTTGAACTTCGTCAGCACGGTTAGCTCTGGAAGGTCATTTTTCATCTAATAGGATGGTTGGTTTGGATTTTGAAGTTTTCATATTCAGTTTGTATCGTTAGGCGTTTTAACTTTTAACTTTTGGCCAAAATTTGACTTTGCTTAACACTGTCAACTTGTACACTACATACATTTAGAAACACATCATGATATAATGATATGTGTCATATTGAGATTAATTTAACTTGTTATCATAGATTTTGCATTGTTTCATTCAAATATGATTTATAAAATTGATATTAATATTTTTGAATTTATATTCGTGCTCTTAAATTTTTAAATGCAATAAATTAATAAATATTTTACTATTGAATAATCATTCAGTTAATAATATTTTGAACATATTGTCAATCAATTAGTAACGTAACATTGAAATTGAATGATATAATACCAACAAACTAACAATCAATTAGTAAATTTATTAGAAAAACAAATAATCATACTAATGTATTTAAAATTTATTACCAACAAGGGTTGTGGTGGAGTAGTAAGTACTCATTCATCCTTAACCTTTGTTAGGGAGCGCTTTATCCCCCAATGTGGGACTTTCCGGCGTGAATCCGAATTTAATCGGGATCCAATGTGGGTACCGGACACCGGATGGGAAACCAGGGGACTTTCTCGGCGTGAATCCAGATTTAGTCGGGGTCCAATGTGGGTACCGGACACCGGATGGGAAACCAAAAAAAAAAAAAAAAGTATTTAAAATTTATTGGTAAATTACCAACATAAATTGTTTGTTACTAAAATTGAAAACCAATTACCAATGTATCTTGAAAAGTTTACTATCAACATTTGTTACTGTAAAACGAAATCGAATAATAAAGAAAAAAATTGTATTACCAACTGAATCGAATAATAAAGAAAAAAATTTACTAACTCCTTTACAATTCGTTAGTAAAGGTACTAACGATATACTAACTAAAAATTAGTTAGTGAATTTACCAACGGAAATTTCAGGGCCATGTTTCAAAATTTTGTAACAACATTTTTGGGTGTTTACCAACTGATTTTTGGTTGGTAAGTTTACCAACAAATTAAAATCGGTTGGTAATATTTACTGACGAGCCTTTTTGCAACGGATTAATATAAGTTGGGATTTGGTTGGTAACTCAATTTGCCAACCAATTTGATCAATTAACCAACGAATTTTTTTGTTGGTAATTCGGGTTCCTTTTGTAGTGCAAAAAATACATCGAATTTTTTTACTAGTCATCTCTATGATGATTGTCCAAAAATAGAGGGGAAAAAGAATCATAAGGTTGTTACAAAAAAAAAAGATAGTTAGTGACTATAGAGACAAGGAAGATGAAGAATGATCACTTATTTTCATGTGTGGAGTTTTAATGTCCATATAGTATTATCTCGTATTTACTTTTTAAAGTGAATTGCACTTTAGGCTTTGGACTTAGTTTACTTTAAATTGTAGTTGTTTTGGTTATATATATATATAACTTAGGTTCTAGGTCTCTGGTGGCTGGATGACTTTGAATTTTTGCCCTTTAATTATCCTTTAATTAATTAGATTCAAAATTAAAAGTTACTATAATAGATACTTCATCAAACAATTATACTTTAGCTTTATAACGATTAACAAAGAAAATAACTTCAATATCACCCCTTTCTGGATCATGGTAAAAAAGATCTTTTTTTTTTCCTTTTCAAAATGCTTTATATATTATAGAAATCATATTTCAAAAAGTCTCTCAAGACCAACGAAATATCATAATAAAGAATAACCCTATTACAAAGATATTTTTAGTGATTGTGAGTGTTGATTTCTATTATTTATAACATTATATCCAAATTTAGTTAATTCAATTAATAATTAATCACTTAATCACCGATTTATTCAGAAGAGACAAATTAAGAAAGTTAATTTTCTAACCAATCTTAATTCATAAATTTAATAATGTGCCTGATAAACAAGATCTGATAATATTTTGTATTTCTTGTTTTTCTATCAAATTTATATTAAAATTTGACGAACATAACTACATTATAAATTAAAAGAGTAGTTCAAAAGAAAAATATAATAAAAATAACGCCCACTAACCTATCCCACTACGTTTTAAAGATATAATCACTATCTTGAAATTTCATATTTCACGTTTATTATTATTATCAGAGTTATTATTGTTCAATTTTTATTTTATCAATTTTGAATATCTAAAATGACAAAAAAATGGTTATTTGTGAAATTTTCTCAGGAATATAATATGAGTGGCTAAAGTTGTAATCACTATACGGCATACACCCAAATGTTGGGCTTAAAGTTCAACAAAGGTCCGTTAGGGTTTTGTCAGAGGAAAATATTGAAATTTGTTCAGTTCAAAACTCTTGTGTTTTTAACCCTTCAACATTATCAGCGATGACGGTGCCAGTGACTGGAAAGTATGGTTCATGTTTCCTTTAATCGCAACTGTAAGTATTCAATTTTGTATAAATTCATTCTCTTTCCTTGTGTCTACGCGATGTGTATGCTAAATGTATATACGTATGTACTTTAGCCAATAATAAACAATGAAATCTTCCTTGTTTTTGCATTTTACATGCTAACTGTCTCTAGGTATGTTGTTGTTGTTGTTGTTTTTTGGTTTTAGATAGTACAGATCTTGAACCTTGATCTTAGAGTTAGATAAAGTTTGAACTTAAAATGCACATTTAATTGCAACTCTGTGATGTAGGAATTTTAGTTGTTCTGTAAAAACTTGAGTAATAGCTTAGCCTTGCTCAAGTTTTAAATCTGTTGCTCTTATCATGTTTGCATATTTATGCAACTTCAGAAAAGAAATGTTTCTATCTTTATTAGGAACAACCATCTTCACTTTGTCAGATACCTGACAGAAAATCTAGAATGGTGAGCAATTTAGTTGGAATAATGTAGAGTGCATTTTGTATGTACTAATATACCCAATTCTATTAGAAAAGATAGGCTACTTGGTCATTGTCCAATTAATATAGGTTCTATTTGTGATTAGATGCTCTGTTTTGTATACAAATTTGAAGGTTGTGATGGTGTTCTTAGTTGGTCAAGATATATAATTGATAAGTTTAAATTTTTATTGCGATTTTATTACGGTATGACATTTTATTAGACCACCATTTCTTAATGATTAGTTGATAACAGGATATGTGTGCATCACCACTCTTTGATAATCTAGTACTCTTCGGAGATGAGTTTAGGAGCAAAAGACTCATATTCATACGGGTAATACTAATTAGTTGGGATTAAGGCTCAATCATATTAGTGCGTACAATATTCTTTTAGGAGTTTCTTTGGTTCGTTTTGAGAGATTTGTTTGTCAATATTGTTATAACTATAGCATCTAGAAATCATCGTGTTGGAGATCCTAATTATCCTTAAGAGACAATTTTTTGAGTGTGGGAATAAAATAGTTCAAAGGGAGTTGATGAATAGAGAGGATTCAAGCAGTCAAGCCAAACAAATTGTGATTAAAGTATTGTAGTAGTAGCATTTGTTATACTAGTCTCTGGAGATATTTACCATTGTTTGCAGTTTCTATTTTTTGCTATTATATGTAGATGCTAATGTTATATACAAAATGTGTTGCTATTGACATTTATTGTCCATACTTTCTTGACCTTTGATGTGTAATTTAGATGGGAAGACCTTTAAGAAGCCTCGTCGCTAGGGGTGTGAAAAACCGAACCGACCGATAAATCAAACCGAAAAAAGTGTTATTGGTTTATTGTTACCGGATTATTGGGTTAACGGTTATTTAATGGTTTTACAAAAAAAAATTATTTGATTATCGGTTTGTTATTGGTTTTTTAATATTGGGTTAACCATAACCCATTAAGAAT
The DNA here is from genome assembly GCF_019186545.1 of Solanum stenotomum. Lineage (NCBI taxonomy): Eukaryota > Viridiplantae > Streptophyta > Magnoliopsida > Solanales > Solanaceae > Solanum > Solanum stenotomum. The sequence continues at coordinate 104,561,396 of NC_064282.1, forward strand.
ATAATAATAATTTTTAGTTTTATATATATATATATATATATATATATATATATAATACTAAACAAAAAATATTAATATAATTAGTAGTATATTAGACTAAAAATATAAAATTCCTACGCAATAAATAATAATTGACATTACTTAACACTTAACAGACTCCCCTCTCTACTATTTAACCTTTAGGTTTTACATTTTAGGACTACTTATTTACTTTAGGTAGGTCAAAACTCAAAACCTAAAGAACGGCGACGACAAGGATTTGTGAGTTGCGACGACGACGACAACGACAAGTATTAGGTGACGACTAAGGTTGTGAAACTGAATTGTGAATATTTGCTCTGCCTTGACACTATTTCATGATTTGCTGCCTTCATTATTGTCTAATTCATAGTTTTCTTAAGAAACTCTTTTTTTGTTTTCCAGTGATGATCTTTTTAATTTCTCTTTAGTTAAATTGGTTTACCTTGAAACTATTTCATGATTTGCTGCCTTAATTATTGTCTGATTCATTTTGTAACAGAGACATATACATGACTGAAAATATTATAACTGATGAGGTGGTTGTCCTGGTCGATGAAAGTATTAATTCAAATGCTACACGTCAAACAAAATATGTTCAGTTAAAGGTAAAGAAAGAAAGAAAGAAAAGATCTCGGGCATGGGATCATTTCGGATCATTTGTTGAAGAAGAAGGGAATAAGAAATCCATGTGTAAGCATTGTGGTGCAGATTATTTTGCTGATTTAGGTAAAAATGGTACGACGTCAATGCTTACTCATATGTTAACATGTCCAAAGATGCCTCGAATTGTTGATAAAAATCAAACTCAAATAGGCTTTAAAACAGTTCAAGGGGGTGATACGGATGATGTGGTTGTTGTTTCTTGGAAATTTGAGCAAGAGCAATGTAGGAAAGCTTTATGTCGCATGGTGATTGTGGATGAACTCCCTTTCAAATTTGTCGAGAAGGAAGGTTTTAGAAACTTTATGAAAGTAACGCAACCTCATTTTAAGATTCCTTCTCGTACCACTGTGACGCGTGACTGTTTTAAACTTTTTGATGTGGAGAAACAGAAGTTGAGGAAATCTTTCGGAGAAGCACAACAAAGAGTTAGTCTTACTACTGATACTTGGACCTCTTTGCAGCGAATTAATTATATGTGTATCACTGCACATTGGATCGATAAAGAATGGATGATGCATAAGAGGATAATTAGCTTCTGTCAAGTTTCTAGTCATAGGGGTGAAGATATGGCTAATGAGATAAGTAAGTGTTTACGTGATTGGGGGTGGGATAAAAATTTTACTATCACAGTTGATAATGCTAGTTCGAATGATGTGACTGTGAAAGAGTTGTCGAAGATATTCACCAAACGGGGTACCAATTTCATGAATGGAGAACACCTTCATGTGAGGTGTATGGCACATATTCTAAATCTTGTTGTTCAAGATGGTTTGAAAGTGTCGGCTGCATCTATTGAACGGGTTAGAAAAGCAGTTAAATACATTAGGTTGTCTCCTGCAAGGTGTAAGAGGTTCCATGAATGTGCTGAAGATGTTGATATCAATTGTAACAAATCTTTATGTTTGGATGTTTCTACGAGGTGGAACTCCACATACTTGATGTTGAACAGGGCTATTGAGTTTGAAAATGTGTTTTCTAGTTATGTTGATCGTGATATTGGTTTGTTGCATTACCTTCAATTTGTTGAGGATGAAGATGGAACTGCTGTCGGTGCACTTTCGAGTGATGATTGGAACAATGTAAAGAAAGTTGCTGATTTCCTTCAAATCTTCTATGATCTTACCAGAGAAGTATCTGGATCACAGTACGTTACATCAAATTTACACTTTCTTAAGATTTGTGAAGTTTCTTGTTATTTGAAAAAATTGATAGTGAGTGAAGATGACACTGATGATCTTTTGGGTAAAATTGCTAAAAATATGAGAGAAAAATTTGATAAGTATTGTGGTACTCCTAACAAAATGAATAAGATGATTTTTATTTCTTGTGTTTTGGATCCTCGACACAAGTTTGTTTTGGTTGGCTTTGCACTTCAAATGATGTTTGGAAAAGAAAAAGGACTAGTTCTAGAGCATGAAGTTAGAGGCTACATGGATTTAATGTTTGGTGAATATGTAAAGTCTCTTTCAAAAGATAAAGATAGTCATCACTCTTCATCTTTATCTAGCTCTTCATTTGAAAAGTTCAGTTCACTGCCTTCAAGTTCAGATAGTACTGTCCAATCAATAGGATCTTTGGGGTCATTCATGGTTGATCTAATGAAACATAAAGCTGGAAATGCTACAATTGTTAAAACAGAATTGCAAAAATATCTTGGTGAAGAAAATGAAGTTGAAACCAAGAACTTTAACATCCTGTCTTGGTGGAAAATAAACTCACCTAGATTTCCAATTCTTGCCGAGATGGCTCGAAATGTGTTAGCTATTCCTATTTCAAGTGTGGCATCCGAGTGTGCATTTAGCACTGGTGGACGTATTTTGGATTCATTTAGGAGTTCATTAACTCCTAAATTGGTGCAAACTCTAGTGTGCCTTCAAGATTGGATTCGAAGTGAATCACGACATGTTAGTGTTGAGGAAGATATAGATGTCCTTGAACAACTTGAACAAGGTAAGCATATTCTTATTGTATTCGTTTCTTATTGGTATTATAATCAGTTGTTAATATTTTTCTAAATGATTAACATTAATTCTTTATAGATTTGGCTAATACTAGCATTCTTGATGATTAACATGGAGTTGAAGCTCTTCTTTGTTGCATTTGGATGTGGACATTTGGTAAGTTATTCTTAATTCTAGATACAAGTTATTTTAACTTGTGTATTTACTTAAAATAAGTTATGACGATCTGGACATTTAGTACTTTTATTTGAAGTTGATTTCAACTGTAGAGATGGTGTTAATTTTAGTTTGTGTTTTGGTTGCCCATTATGTTAGTATTAAATGTTGAAATACTTCACAACTCTTTTCCACTTTTTCTTCCAGGCTTGAGATTATCTTGGTTAGGAAATTAATGAAGATTTTGTTGATTATCTGATGGATTTGGCAGCTGTTAAAGATAGTTCAAGATGAACTGCCGATTTACAACTGGGCTTGGTTCTAATTAGTTTTAGTTTATAATTGACTAATATTAGCTTTTGCACGATTGTAAATATTAAAAATTGACCAAAGACTTTGTTGTGATGACCCCCATTTGGTATGATTATTTTGATGTATGCGTATCGTCAAAT
>NC_064282.1:104564748-104586808 GCF_019186545.1 Solanum stenotomum
AGTCAACTTTTCAAGTCATTACAACTTTCATCAACAACAACAAGAAGAAAGTGGTGTTCATAATGGGAGCTACAGGAACGGGAAAATCTCGTCTCCCTGTTGGCCTTGCCACCCATTTTCGAGGAGAAATAATCAACTCGGACAAAATGCAAGTATTTAATGGACTCGAAATCGTGACCAACAAGATCACACACGCTGAGAAACATGGTGTACGACTCTATTTGCTAGGTATACATATTTGAAAAAGATATTCTTTTGTGATTCCTTTATTTTAATGTGAATATTAATTGACAGTTATTTTCTTTCACAAATTTTCAGGTGAAATTGAGCCAGTTTCCAACTTCACAGCCGAAGATTTCTGAGTGAAGATTTTCTACATAGAAAAATTTTTGAAGACTCAATGTGTTCCAATTATTGTTGGAGGGTCAAATTCGTATATTGAAAAACTTGTGGAAGACCCTATGTTCATGTTCAAATATATGTATGACAATTGCTTTATTTGGATTCACGTAGAGCAATTAGTCTTGAACCGTAGAGTTGACACGAGGGTTGATGAAATGGTCAATGCAGTTAGTTTTTGTAGTTATTTTATATATAAATCACAATATAATAATGACTCTAACTAAAACTTTTCTTATATAGTTTTCTTAATACTACTTTTGGTTTTCAAATATATGTTCACCTAAACAAAACTATTCTTAAATTTTTGTTGCATACAGGGCTGGTGGATGAGGTGCGGCATATTTTCATTCCAGATGCAGATTACACCAAAGGAATCTGACGGTCCATTGGTGTCCCTGAAATGGCCAGATATTTAAGGGAAGAAAAAAATATAGACGGAGATGATGAATCAAAGAAGATGATTCTTCAAACCTCAATTTCAAGTATCAAGCATAATACTCGTATATTAATTTGCAACCAACTAGACAAGATTCAAAAATTAATAAATGAGAAAATGTGGCCAGTGCATCATATTATTGCTACAGACGTTTTCAAAGAAGATGGAAAAGAAGCTGTTGACGAAGCATGGAGGAATACTGTTTTGCAACCATGAATAGATATTGAGAAAAGATTTCTCAAAAATGATGATCACAATATGAGTATTTAGTGTACATAAACTATCATTATCTCTATCTTGTGTTATTTTATCTCTTGGTCAATTTAATTTTTGACCTATATTGTACAGTTTGTATCGAAATATATATATTTATATATATACTATCCTTGTCTGTAAAAACATTGTTATTTATAGAGCAAATATTTAAGCTTTATAAAAATGTTTAATTTAAGGTCCGACTCAGCCCAAGCGCCAAGTCCAAATCCACGTCCAAGTCTTTGATATTTAATATATATTAATGTAAATACGTACTTACACAATTATATGAGATCATTCTTATTGTCAAGGTAATAGAGTGAAAAATTAAATGACTATAAATGTTTGAGAAGATTATAACCTTAAAGAATTTTAAAGAATAAAATTCTTAACTCCAAATTTAAAATTGTTACATAGACAAAGAAGAGAAAATAATAAATTTGCAATCTATCGGTAATGATCATTTAAGGAAATATCTTCTACCTAATTCAATAACGATGATGGAAGCTTCATTCAATAAAACATTTATCTATTATTACATGCTGCACAAGTAAATATAAATAATTCTAATTGAAATAGTTATCGATAATTGTTCCTTCCCTTCTAATTGAATTAGACTTAGCACTTATGACGTGTTGTTTAATATGGTATGAATTGACGCATTATCACTTGAATGTATTCCTTGAGAAATATTATTGAGTTCTTTGTACAATCCTTTTGAAATCCATATTTTCGTCAATCTTGTATGTGATCTCATAACAATGTGCATCTAGAAACTTCATCCTAAAATTATTTAAGCCTAATCACCCAAATTCAAGCTGACGTATTTGTAGGTTTTTTACAAGAATTATTCTTAACCTAAAAAATATGATTTTTTTTTTTAAATTTGGTATATACCAATTCATAAGCTCATAATCACATTTATACTATAAATGCCCAGTTATATGCGATCTCCAAATAATGTACATTTGATAACTTTATCCTAAAATTATTTACTTGTCATTACTAAAATTCCAGTTGACATATATATACATTTTTCAAAAGTCATTGATCTTATCCTTAAAGATATCACTATTTCTTAATATGGTATGATAATTAATAAGTCCACAAATACATTTTACTATAAATGCTCAATGCAATCTCTTTCATAACCACCATCAAGAAAAACATATTATTTTACATAGTTTATTACATCTCAAGCAAAGTTTCTACTTATTAACTTTATGTTTATAAGATTTTTTAATGTATGAGTGGTTTTCATGAGATTATTTACTATTTTAAACTAATTATTATTATTATTTTATTTTATGTGTAGCTAAAATGAATACTTTCATCAACAACAACAACAAGAAAGTGGTGTTCATAATGGGAGCAATAGGAACGGGAAAATCTCGTCTCTCTGTTGACCTTGCCACCCATTTTCGAGGAGAAATAATCAACTCGGACAAAATGCAAGTATTTAAGGGACTTGAAATCGTGACCAACAAGATCACACACGCTGAGAAACAAGGTGTACGACACTATTTGCTAGGTATAAATATTTGAAAAAGACATTCTTTTGTGATTCCTTTATTTTAATGTGAATATTAATTGACAGTTATTTTGTTTCACAAATTTTTAGGTGAAATTGAGCCAGATTCCAACTTCACGGCCGAAGATTTCTGTGTGAAGTCCATTGTCTACATAGAAAAATTTTTGAAGACTCAATGTGTTCCAATTATTGTTGGAGGGTCAAATTCGTATATTGAAAAACTTGTGGAAGACCCTGTGTTCATGTTCAAATATAAGTATGACAGTTGCTTTATTTGGATTGATGTAGAGCAATCAGTCTTGAACCGTAGAGTTGACACGAGGGTTGATGAAATGGTCAATGCAGGTAGTTTTTGTAGTTATTTTATATATAAATCAAAATATAATAATGACTCTAACTAAAACTTTTCTTATATAGTTTTCTTAATACTACTTTTGGTTTTCAAATATATGTTCACCTAAACAAAACTATTCTTAAATTTTTGTTGCATGCAGGGCTGGTGGATGAGGTGCGGCAAATTTTCATTCCAGATGCAGATTACACCAAAGGAATCCGACGGTCCATTGGTGTCCCTGAAATGGCCAAATATTTAAGGGAAGAAAGAAATATAGACGGAGATGATGAATCAAAGAAGATGATTCTTCAAGCTTCAATTTCAAGTATCAAGCATAATACTCGTATATTAATTTGTAACCAACTTGACAAGATTCAACGATTAATAAATGAGAAAATGTGGCCGGTGCATCATATTATTGCTACAGACGTTTTGAAAGAAGATGGGAAAGAAGCTGTCGACGAAGCATGGAGGAATACTGTTTTGCAACCATGCCTAGATATTGTGAAAAGATTTCTCAAAAATGATGATCACAATATTAGTATTTAGTGTACATAAACTATCATTATCTCTATCTTGTGTTATTTTGTCTCTTGGTCACTTTAATTTTTGACCTATTTTTTACAGTTTGTATCGAACTACATATATATATATATATACTACTCTTGTCTGTAAAAACTTTGTTATTTATAGAGCAAATATTTAATCTTTATAAAAATGTTTAATTTAAGGTCCGACTCAGCCCAAGTGCCAAGTCCAAATCCAAGTCCAAGTCTTTGATATTTAATATATATTAATGTAAATACGTACTTACACAATTATATGAGATCATTCTTACTGTCAAGGTAATAGAGTGAAAAAATAAATGACTATAAATGTTTGAGAAGATTATAACCTTAAAGAATTTTAAAGAATAAAATTCTTAACTCCAAATTTAAAATTGTTACATAGACAAAGAAGAGAAAATAATAAATTTGCAATCTATCGGTAAGGATCATTTAAGGAAATATATTCTACCTAATTTGATCACGATGATGGAAGCTTCATTCAATAAAACATTTATCTATTATTACATGCTGCACAAGTAAATATAAATAATTCTAATTGAAATAGTTATCGATAATTGTTCCTTCCCTTCTAATTGAATTAGACTTAGCACTTATGACGTGTTGTTTAATAGTGTTTGAATTGACGCATTATCACTTGAATGTATTCCTTGAGAAATATTATTGAGTTCTTTGTTCAATCCTTTTGAAATCCATATTTTCGTCAATCTTGTAGGTGATCTCATAACACTGTGCATCTAGAAACTTCATCCCAAAATTATTTAAGCCTAATCACCTAAATTCAACCTGACGTATTTGTAGGTTTTTTACAAGAATTATTCTTAACCTAAAAGATATGGTTTTTTTTTAAAATATGGTATATACCAAATCATCAGCTCATAATCACATTTATACTATAAATGCCCAGTTATATGCGATCTCCAAATAATGTACATTTGATAACTTTATCCTAAAATTATTTACTTGTCATTACTAATATTCCAGTTGACATATATATACATTTTTCAAAAGTCATTGATCTTATCCTTATAGATATCAGTATTTCTGAATATGGTATGATAATTAATAAGCCCACAAATACATTTTACTATAAATGCTCAATGCAATCTCTTTCATAACCACCAACAAGAAAAATATATTATTTTACATAGTTTATTACATCTCAAGCATGGTTTCTACTTATTAACTTTATATTTATAAGATTTTTTAATGTATGAGTGGTTTTCATGAGATAATTTACTATTTTAAACTAATTATTATTATAATTTTATTTTATGTGTAGCTAAAATGAATAATTTCATCAACAACAAGAAGAAGAAAGTGGTGTTCATAATGGGAGCAATAGGAACGGGAAAATCTCGTCTCTCTGTTGACCTTGCCACCCATTTTCGAGGAGAAATAATCAACTCGGACAAAATGCAAGTATTTAAGGGACTTGAAATCGTGACCAACAAGATCACACACGCTGAGAAACAAGGTGTACGACACTATTTGCTAGGTATACATATTTGAAAAAGACATTCTTTTGTGATTCCTTTATTTTAGTGTGAATATTAATTGACAGTTATTTTGTTTCACAAATATTTAGATGAAATTGAGCCAGATTCCAACTTCACGACCGAAGATTTTTGTGTGAAGTCCATTGTCTACATAGAAAAAATTTTGAAGACTCAATGTGTTCCAATTATTGTTGGAGGGTCAAATTCGTATATTGAAAAACTTGTGGAAGACCCTGTGTTCATGTTCAAATATAAGTATGACAGTTGTTGTATTTGGATTGATGTAGAGCAATCAGTCTTGAACCGTAGAGTTGACACGAGGGTTGATGAAATGGTCAATGCAGGTAGTTTTTGTAGTTATTTTATATGTAAATCTAAATATAATAATGACTCTAACTAAAACTTTTCTTATATAGTTTTTTTAATACTACTTTTGGTTTTCAAATATATGTTCACCTAAACAAAACTATTCTTAAATTTTTGTTGCATGCTGGGCTGGTGGATGAGGTGCGGCAAATTTTCACTCCAGATGCAGATTACACCAAAGGAATCCGACGGTCCATTGGTGTCCCTGAAATGGCCAAATATTTAAGGGAAGAAAAAAATATAGACGGAGATGATGAATCAAAGAAGATGATTCTTCAAGCTTTAATTTAAGGTATCAAGCATAATACTCGTATATTAATTTGTAACCAACTTGACAAGATTCAGCGATTAATAAATGAGAAAATGTGGCCGGTGCATCATATTATTGCTACAAACGTTTTCAAAGAAGATGGAAAAGAAGCTGTTGACGAAGCATGGAGGAATACTGTTTTGCAACCATGCCTTGATATTGTGAAAAGATTTCTCAAAAATGATGATCACAATATTAGTATTTAGTGTACATAAACTATCATTATCTCTATCTTGTGTTATTTTGTCTCTTGGTCACTTTAATTTTTGCCTATTTTGTACAGTTTGTATCGAACTACATATATATATATATATACTATTCTTGTCTGTAAAAACTTTGTTATTTATAGAGCAAATATTTAAGCTTTATAAAAATGTTTAATTTAAGGTCCGATTCAGCCCAAGCGCCAAGTCCAAATCCAAGTCTAAGTCTTTGATATTTAATATATATTAATGTAAATACATACTTACACAATTATATGAGATCATTCTTACTGTCAAGGTAATATAGTGAAAAAAGACTATAAATGTTTGAGAAGATTATAACCTTAAAGAATTTTAAAGAATAAAATTCGTAACTCCAAATTTAAAATTATTACATAGACAAAGAAGAGAAAATAATAAATTTGCAATCTATCGGTAAGGATCATTTAAGGAAATATATTCTACCTAATTCAATCACGATGATGGAAGCTTCATTCAATAAAACATTTATCTATTATTACATGCTGCACAAGTAAATATAAATAATTCTAATTGAAATAGTTATCGATAATTGTTCCTTCCCTTCTAATTGAATTAGACTTAGCACTTATGACATGTTGTTTAATAGTGTATGAATTGACGCATTATCACTTGAATGTATTCCTTGAGAAATATTATTGAGTTCTTTGTACAATCCTTTTGAAATCCATATTTTCGTCAATCTTGTATGTGATCTCATAACAATGTGCATCTAGAAACTTCATCCTAAAATTATTTAAGCCTAATCACCCAAATTCAAGCTGACGTATTTGTAGGTTTTTTACAAGAATTATTCTTAACCTAAAAGATATGATGTTTTTTTAAAATTTGGTATATACCAATTCATAAGCTCATAATCACATTTATACTACAAATGCCCAGTTATATGCGATCTCCAAATAATGTACATTTGATAACTTTATCCTAAAATTATTTACTTGTCATTACTAAAATTCCAGTTGACATATATATACATATTTCAAAAGTCATTGATCTTGTCCTAAAAGATATTATTATTTTTGTCACGACCCAAAAATGGACGTGATGACACTCGTCTTATCCCACCAAGACAAGTCAGCCTAACACTCACCCATTACTATAAAATGCGGAAATTTCATAATTAACTCAAAAATACCCCCAAAATCTCGTTGTCACGTGCACAAACCTCTAAAGTATTACAATTGAATCAAAAGAAAAAAATACAAGTCTCATATGACATTGTTTCTAGAGTAGAACAAGATTATAAACAGGAGTAAGAAGGATCGCTGAGAAGACAAACAACTACCTTACAAATCTCCCAGAAGCCTCGAAAAAGAATAGAATAACAAGTACCACAAAAATCAAGGCTCATAACCTACAAAAATTTGTAGAAGCATGGGGTGAGTTCCAAACCACACGATACTCAACAAGTAAACCTCTAAACACGAGCTAAGGGGATAGAATACAAGTACTCCTTACACCCCAACCGAACCTTCACAACTACAATCTATATAAAACCAGCCCAACCTAACAGTTCAAAGTTTACAAAGCACATAGTTCAACACAACACTCTAACAATTTCATATCCTCAACAACAACAATAGTTTCATATCCTCAACAGCAACACTCTAACAATTGCATATCTTCAACAACAAGCTCAATAAATCAACAGTCACAAGTTCCATAGAAAGGAACTCACAAGATCAGAAACACACAAGATCAAGTTCACCAATAATAAAGAAGTGCAATGTAATTAAATGCAATGTCAAGTATAGTGATGCATGTCTGACCTAATGATACACACCCGCTGTCTCTCAGTCCGGGACCCATGGGGGACATATCTGTCCATGCATCCATCGCGGCGCGTGATACGACCCTCGATAATAGTAACCATCGCGGCGCGCGATACGCCCCTCGAAATATAGTATCCGTCGCGGCGTGCGACACGTCCTTCGAATTGTAGTATCCATCGCGGCACGCGATACGTCCCTCGAAATAGTACATCCTCTTTATTTTCTTTTTCTTTCTCAATGCACATAACACTTGTCAGAACCATGTCTCAAAACAATGCAAATGACATGTTCACACAAATAATGAGGAGATGACCATTTTCATAACATTGCACAATTCACAACAAGAAAATCAGGATACAACATCAACAATGATTTAACAAGCCTTTCAAACAATTCCCAACACATCACACAAACAATTGATCACATTGCCTTTTATTATCCCTTTTGCATCATTAGAATTAATCAATGTGGACAAGTCAACCCATCACCAAGACTCTTTACCCTAAACACATATTACAAGGAAATACATGAATTCCATACATTTAACAAGGGTTTAGAAATCCACTTGCCTCAAATACTCGAACAATTACTCCGAGACTTGAGTCTTTCCTTTCGTTGAACTTCCAACTCAAAGCAATCTATTCACATTAATAATCACAATAAGATTTCGAAACTAACCACACTCAAATTACTATAGGTCTAGCCTAGACTCAAAAACTCACTCAATTTATAATCAAGTTTCTAATCTTGGTGCCAATTAACATGTCAACTCTCATGTTTTCCGAATTTCTAGCCTAGGATTAAGTCGTAATTTCTCCAAACACTACAACCTTAATAGCTTTCATATAATGTAATACACTTAATACTTAATAAGTATCTCAATATATCATAACTTGAATAATTATGTGATAATAAAATAAGAATTAATAAATATGAAAACCACTGGTTATGAAACCAGTGATGGAAGTGCATAAGCCAAGGAACCCAACTCCTCGCCTGTCACTTCCACACGAGACAGAACTCAATTCCAACTATATGTAGCCAATAATCAGTCAAACACTATTTTTCTCATTAGCCTTCAATAAATGACCTTGATTTTTCAATTCAAATCATACTTTGCAGTCATTAATGCACCATAAAAGACTATGTTGTTCACCATTATAATAATAACAATAATATACTCCATTCATACGCACTATTGCATATATTTGGCATGGTTACATTTACTTGGACATGAAGTATTCTCCCGTCGGCTGCAGGTTTACGCAGGTTAGTCTGACTCCTTTTCTTTTCTTAAATTATGAACCATAAATTCTCTAACCCTAATAATTTATTTTCCTATATGGGTCAAGTGTTATATGGTATTAACCAAATTATAAACTTAACCCATTTAGCATTAACTAAAATTAGATTTTCAATAATTAACCATCAATTATGTCACTCTAGTTAAATGAATATTCAAAATTTCCAAAAATGACCTTCCGGGTCATTACATTATGCACCACTAAAAACCATGTTCATCCTCGAACATAAGAAAGAAGAAGGAAGAATAACTGACGTTACCAAAAGCTTAAGTTATGACCTACCAGTTGGTTGTTCATCTCTCCAAGTGAGTTCCTCCTTAAGACCAATTCCATCAAAATCAACTACTAAGAACTGAACTTTCTAATCAAACTTTAAAAGATCTACAAATAAGGAGTGATTATCAAGCCACAAACTAACTCATGAATGTAATCTAAACTAAAACTTATTGGACCATAACACAACCATCATGAAGAATCCTTTCTCACATAATCAAGATAACATTCTGAATTGATACCGGCTACAACCAGAAGTAACTTCAATCAACTACCACACACTCATAATGGTCACCATCACAAATCTTATCAAGATTTTCTTTTCACAACGTAATCTTTTCACGAGCTTAAGTTATAAAAATCTGCTCTTTATACATCAGGTACTCATCAAGGGAAAATCAAACATGTCCAACTCAAAGAAGAATAAGATCAAGTAACCACCCAACAAGCGGTACACACCAAGACACAAAACCTTTAAGAACAGTGTCTAATAACTATAACTATATACTCACTAAAGCTCTTCTATAAGTTCTCATAACCAAAGTTGTGTGTGTAAAACCATTGGTATACTTCAACTATCTCAAACAACACAAAATCTATCATAACTGAAATGACCAAGTCTGTCCAAGAAACCCTACCAAGAGGACAATCACAGGATCGATACACCCAATCCACCACTAGGGATTCACCCATAGATATGAAATCACGTGTGGGTATAGGTAGTGAATCCCACTCCAAACCATATTCAAAACGAAGTAGATGGTCACATCAGAATATACAGAACCAAGGTTGAATAACACTTAATACTTCTTCCACAGTGCCCGTATCAAATATTTTCATACATATGACCTTATCTCTTTGATTTCTAGCCACCCACAATCACTAATCTAGTCTCAATTATAATTGCACACATACTTGGTTTGTCGAACCTCACATGATCTTCACAGTACTCCATTAAAGTCAACACTCCTAATACTAACAAATCATCACAACCATACCAACCATTTACCTTACTCTCAAACTGTCACTCGTATCCAAGTCTTCTTAGGAACACATTGTCGCCTCCAAAATTTTTGAACTATGACTCCCTCTCTTTCCATTTAAGCATTTCATGACAAATACAAGTCACACCCAAGACTGATAACACTAATTCTAAATCTAAAAGTACTTTATCATCAAGATACAACAATTGAATCACACTCAATGTCAACTCCACGTAATTTTTCAGATATCAAATTTCAACTAATATTCAAAACCATTATATTCCTCATAACAACACTTAAGAAATTCCTGGTCACTCCAATAATTTGGTATACTATAAGCTCATAACATCTACTCACTATCAAATGCCTATGTAATACATCATAACAGTCTGTATCGTCTCATTAACAAAGTAGTTTCAATCCCCTCAAAATCCTCATTACCCATGTAAAATTGTAGGTCCACACCGTTGAACATCAATAAGTTAACTATCATAATTTAAACAATTTAGCTTGACATAACCACATAGAATCTTCCACACATAGATGCTTGTCACCCAACCAAAACTCAATCTTTAGAAAAGTTAATGATATCTTCCTCGTAAGTCTGTACCTAACTAGTTCACATCTCACAGTCATATCTAACCTCATATGCAAAAATCAATAAATCCTTCAACCACAAACCAATGGCTTATACGAGAGGCCTTATTCCTTCACTTTTCTTAATTGTTTCCATGGTGCAAAATTCTAAATATCTTGAACTCTTCAATACACCAGACTCTTGTTCCTTTTGTTGACTCGCTTACCAATCTTATCCTTTGACCAACAACCCATGACATTTCTACCTTATCCTCTAAACCAAACCATTACGTGGAACCCCCCATAGGTATAACAGTCAAAAGTAAGCAAACTTATTACTCAAATTATTCTTAAGTCCTTCCAAATGCTTCACACTCAATGTGATCGATCATTTCTTACCTTACCAATCTATATATTGACAAAACATCTATCATGAACATAGATTCACAATGAACTTGAATTTTGATTTCAATCGTGTAACAAAATCCCATTATCTACGAACATTAGCTCATACATTGAAGATTTTTATGAATTAATGTATCTTAGCTTATCATTGATTAACGCTCTATCGACCTTATCATATCCTTGGCTAAAAATCAAACCATACTCATTATCAAACTCAAAACCACAAAAAACTTATTATCACACCATCTGTACACTCTTTTCTCAATTCTTACCCAATAGTTTTTAACAAATCTGATAAACCCGTGACACTATTACCATAACCAGAGAAAAACAGATTAAACCACGCGTCTCTGAACTCAATGCCTATGCCCTTTGAAGATACTTCTTTAGCTTTTACAATAAGAGAAAATATTCTTGCTTTCACCTCTTTCCGAAGGCTACACTACAATCCTACTATTAGTTTTCATTATGAATCTAGCTCATTTAAATTTTATTCAAGCGGTGTTACATCATTTCCTAAGACTTTCCATACAATCATACTACACACTAAATAGTAACAAACCACAACCTTAGATACTCACAAGACGTCATTACAATACAAAATTCATTTAACCAACAATCTTTATCATATAGTTGCATCCTAATCACAATCCAACCATGAACTTTTATTACCATTATGCTCAGTCAGCCTTTGACATCACCACGAAGTCAATTTTATCATTGACATGACACCTCAAACCTAGTTATACCAATCAAATCCAAAGGACTCGCTCAATTTTATACACACTTTCTTACTAAAATTTGGATTACCTTCACGTAAGTATACTAGTTGGGACTTTCTTTACCCATAGGGTTGTCATCCTAATATCGATCCACTTCCATGGATCTTACGATAAAATCACCACTTATTCAAAACCCCCGAGATACACTTCACAACCTGAATGCATTAATATTGTACCCAAAGATCCACTACTAAAAGCTTTCTTATAAATAATGCTTAACTCAAGCGTCTGTAGTAACAAACTAGTTGGTTTCTAAAATGTGAATGCAACATCAAATCTAATTATATGAGTATGTTATACAACTGATAACTCCTTAAGTAGTTAGTAATCGCACTTGACATCAATGCATCCATTTTCATATACCACTAGTACCACATTGTGAAGTCTGTTAAATCCACCACTAGAACACATCATGCCTATCGAGAAGATTGTACCCAAATAGCCTACACATTTCTGCCTCATTAAGTAACTAACATACACTATCAAATCTGTTCGGTCTCTAGTCCGAAGCGATAAGCATCCCTTCATAGATCAGGTCAATAACAGGAGTAACACATTCTCTAACTCTAAACAAGTAAGAATTGGTACCATTATAGTAGTCGTATCATGACCCTCTTTGATATACACTCTACATGCAAAGTCATAGTAGAGGTTCTGACCTTAACTAAAACAACATCATTTTTTATTATTTGCTAAGCAACCCATACATGTTATCATAACTTTACTAATTATATTTTGCAAAGTTACAAAGTTCATTATCTAGCCATTCTTTTAATCATTCCACTTTCAATTGTCAAACCACTCCAGATATTGCTTATACCACACAAGTACTAATCCCACTACTAGATGACTAGCCAAAATAAACATTACAATATAAGATGCTCATGAAGTCCCTTAAACCACTGTTCAACATAATCATCCAAATATCCTGAAAATGCTTTATCAAGTCATCACCTAACTCAATCTTTTCAAATCATTGAACATTCCAAATCTCACAAAACATATTTCCCATAAGTCTATCTCTTAAGTGAGAGAGAACATAATGAAGTGATAAAAATTAGAACGGACAAATGATGCACGATAGAGATTCAAGAAGTGAAGATATTTCCTATAAGTCACCATAGCTTCTCGAAGATAAGTACAGATATCTCCGTACCGATCCTCTAGACTCTACTTAGACTCAGCATGTATACACGTGAGACCTATGAACCTGTGGCTCTAATACCATTTTGTCACGACCCAAAAATGGACGTGATGGCACTCGTCTTATCCCACCAACACAAGTCAGCCTAACACTCACCCATTACAATAAAATGCGGAAATTTCATAATTAACTCAAAAATACCCCCAAAATCTCGTTGTCACGTGCACAAGCCTCTAAAGTATTACAATTGAATCAAAAGAAAAATACAAGTCTCATATGACATTGTTTCTAGAGTAGAACAAGATCATAAACAAGAGTAAGAAAGATCGCTGAGAAGACAAACAACTACCTTACAAATCTCCCAGAAGCCTCGAAAAAGAAGAGAATAACAAGTACCACAAAAATCCAGGCTCATAACCTACAAAAATTTGTAGAAGCATGGGGTGAGTACCAAACCACGCGGTACTCAACAAGTAAACCTCTAAACACGAGCTAAGGGGATAGAATACAAGTACTCCTTACACCCCAACCGAACCTTCACAACTACAATCTGTATAAACCCAACCCAACATAACAGTTCAAAGTTTACAAAGCACATAGTTCAACACAACACTCTAACAATTTCATATCCTCAACAACAACAATAGTTTCATATCCTCAACAGCAACACTCTAACAATTGCATATCTTCAACAACAAGCTCAATAAATCAACAGTCACAAGTTCCATAGAAAGGCACTCACAAGATCAACAACACACAAGATCAAGTTCACCAATAATAAAGAAGTGCAATGTAATGAAATGCAATGTCAAGTATAGTGATGCATGTCTGACCTAATGATACACACCCGCTGTCTCTCAATCTGGGACCCATGGCGGACATATCTGTCCATGCATCCATCGCGGCGCGCGATACGACCCTCGATAATAGTAACCATCGCGGCGCGTGATACGCCCCTCGAAATATAGTATCCGTCGTTGTGCGCGACACGTCCCGCGAATTATAGTATCCATCGCGGCACGTCATATGTCCCTCGAAATGGTACATCCTCTTTATATTCTTATTCTTTCTCAACGCACATAACACTTGTCAGAACCATGTCTCAAAACAATGCAGATGACATGTTCACACAAACAATGAGGAGATGACCATTTTCATAACATTGCACAATTCACAACAAGAAAATCAGGATACAACATCAACAATGATTTAACAAGCCATTCAAACAATTCCCAACACATCACACAAACAATTGATCACATTGCCTTTTACTATCCCTTTTTCATCATTAGAATTAATCAATGTGGACAAGTCAACCCATCACCAAGCCTCTTTTCCCTAAACACATATTACAAGGAATTACATGAATTCCATACACTTAACAAAGGTTTAGAAATCCACTTGCCTCAAATAGTCGAACAATTACTCCGAGACTTGAGTCTTTCCTTTCGTTGAACTTCCAACTCAAAGCAATCTATTCACATTAATAATCACAATAAGATTTTGACACTAACCACACTCAAATTACTATAGGTCTAGCCTAGACCCAAAAACTCACTCAATTTATAATCAAGTTCCTAATCTTGGTGCCAATAATCATGTCAACTCTCATGTTTTCCTAATTTCGAGCCTAGGATTAAGTCATAATTTCTCCAAACACTACAACCTTAATAGCTTTCATATAATGTAATACACTTAATACTTAATAAGTATCTCAATATATCATAACTTGAATAATTATGTGATAATAAAATAAGAATTAATAAATATGAGAACCACTGGTTACGAAACCAGTGATGGAAGCGCATAAGCCAAGGAACCCAACTCCTCGCCTGTCACTTCCACACAAGACAGAACTCAATTCCAACTATATGTAGCCAATAATCAGTCAAACACTATTTTCTCATTAGCCTTGAATAAATGACCTTGATTTTTCTAATCAAATCATACTTTGCAGTCATTAATGCACTATAAAAGACTATGTTGTTCACCATTATAATAATAACAATAATATACTCCATTCATACGCACTATTGCATATATTTGGCATGGTTACATTTACCTGGGCATGAGGTATTCTCCCGTCGGCATCAGCTTTACGCAGGTAAGTCTGACTCCTTTCCTTTTCTTAAATTATGAACCAAAAATTCTCTAACCCTAATAATTTATTATCCTATATGGGTCAAGTGTTATATGGTATTAACCAAATTATAAACTTAACCCGTTTAGCATTAACTAAAATTAGATATTTAATAATTAACCATCAATTAGTTCACTCTAATCAAATGAATATTCAAAATTTCCAAAAATGACCTTCCGGGTCATTACAATTTCTGAATATGGTATGATAATTAATAAGTCCACAAATACATTTTACTATAAATGCTCAATGCAATCTCTTTCATAACCACCATCAAGAAAAATATATTATTTTACATAGTTTATTACATCTCAAGCAAGGTTTCTACTTATTAACTTTATATTTATAAGATTTTTTAATGTATGAGTGGTTTTCATGAGATTATTTACTATTTTAAACTAATTATTATTATTATTTTATTTTATGTGTAGCTAAAATGAATACTTTCATCAACAACAACAAGAAGAAAGTGGTGTTCATAATGGGAGCAACAGGAACGGGAAAATCTCGTATCTCTGTTGACCTTGCCACCCATTTTCGAGGAGAAATTATCAACTCGGACAAAATGCAAGTATTTAAGGGACTTGAAATCGTGACCAACAAGATCACACACGCTGAGAAACAAGGTGTACGACACTATTTGCTAGGTATACATATATGAAAAAGACATTCTTTTGTCATACCTTTATTTTAAAGTGAATATTAATTGACAGTTATTTTGTTTAACAAATTTTTAAGTGAAATTGAGCCAGATTCCAACTTCACGGCCGAAGATTTCTGTGTGAAGTCCATTGTCTATATAGAAAAATTTTTGAAGACTCAATGTGTTCCAATTATTGTTGGAAGTTCAAATTGGTATATTGAAAAACTTGTGGAAGACCCTGTGTTCATGTTCAAATATAAGTATGACAGTTGCTTTATTTGGATTGATGTAGAGCAATCAGTCTTGAACGGTAGAGTTGACACGAGGGTTGATGAAATGGTCAATGTAGGTAGTTTTTGTAGTTATTTTATATATAAATCAAAATATAATAATGACTCTAACTAAAACTTTTCTTATATAGTTTTCTTAATACTACTTTTGGTTTTCAAATATATGTTCACCTAAACAAAACTATTCTTAAATTTTTGTTGCATGCAGGGCTGGTGGATGAGGTGCGGCAAATTTTCATTCCCGATGCAGATTACACCAAATGAATCTGACGGTCCATTGGTGTCCCTGAAATGGCCAAATATTTAAGGGAAGAAAAAAATATAGACGGAGATGATGAATCAAAGAAGATGATTCTTCAAGCTTCAATTTCAAGTATCAAGCATAATACTAGTATATTAATTTGTAACCAACTTGACAAGATTCAACGATTAATAAATGAGAAAATGTGACCGGTGCATCATATTATTGCTACAGACGTTTTCAAAGAAGATGGACAAGAAGCTGTTGACGAAACATGGAGGAATACTGTTTCGCAACCATGCTTAGATATTGTGAAAAGATTTCTCAAAAATGATGATCAAAATATTAGTATTTAGTGTACATAAACTATCATTATCTCTATCTTGTGTTATTTTGTCTCTTGGTCACTTTAATTATTGACCTATTTTGTATAGTTTGTATCGAACTACATATATATATATATATATATATATATATATATATATACTATTCTTGTCTGTAAAAACTTCGTTATTTGTAGAGCAAATATTTAAGATCTATAAAAATGTTTAATTTAAGGTCCGACTCAGCCCAAGCGCCAAGTCCAAATCCAAGTCCAAGTCTTTGATATTTAATATATATTACTGTAAATATGTACTTACACAATTATATGAGATCATTCTTACTGTCAAGGTAATAGAGTGAAAAAATAAATGACTATAAATGTTTGAGAAGATTATAACCTTAAAGAATTTTTAAGAATAAAATTCTTAACTCCAAATTTAAAAATGTTACATAGACAAAGAAGAGAAAATAATAAATTTGCAATCTATCGGTAAGGATCATTTAAGGAAATATATTCTACCTAATTCAATCACGATGATGGAAGCTTCATTAAATAAAACATTTATCTAGTATTACATGCTGCACAAGTAAATATAAATAATTCTAATTGAAATAGTTATCGATAATTGTTCCTTCCCTTCTAATTGAATTAGACTTAGCACTTATGACGTGTTGTTTAATAGTGTATGAATTGACGCATTATCACTTGAATGTATTCCTTGAGAAATATTATTGATTTGTTTGTACTATCCTTTTGAAATCCATATTTTCGTCAATCTTGTATGTGATCTCATAACAATGTGCATCTAGAAACTTCATCCAAAATTTATTTAAGCCTAATCACCCAAATTCAAGCTGACGTATTTGTAGGTTTTTTACAAGAATTATTCTTAACCTAAAAGATAAGATTTTTTTTTAAAATTTGGTATATACCAATTCATAAGCTCATAATCACATTTATACAATAAATGCCAAGTTATATGCGAACTCCAAATAAAGTACAGTTGATAACTTTATCCTAAAATTATTTACTTGTCATTAATAAAATTCCAGTTGACATATATATATACATTTTTCAAAAGTCATTGATCTTATCCTTAAAGATATCAGTATTTCTAAATATGGTATGATAATTAATAAGTCCACAAATACATTTTACTATAAATGCTCAATGCAATCTCTTTCATAACCACCATCAAGAAAGATATATTATTTTACATAGTTTATTACATCTCAAGCAAGGTTTCTACTTATTTACTTTATATTTATAAGATTTTTTAATGTATGAGTGGTTTTCATTAGATTATTTACTATTTTAAACTAATTATTATTATTACTTTATTTTATGTGTAGCTAAAATGAATACTTTCATCAACAACAACAAGAAGAAAGTGGTGTTCATAATGGGAGCAACAGGAACGGGAAAATCTCGTCTCTCTGTTGACCTTGCCACCCATTTTCGAGGAGAAATAATCAACTCGGACAAAATGCAAGTATTTAAGGGACTTGAAATCGTGACCAACAAGATCACACACGCTGAGAAACAAGGTGTACGACACTATTTGCTAGGTATACATATTTGAAAAAGACATTCGTTTGTGATTCCTTTATTTTAATGTGAATATTAATGTACAGTTATTTTGTTTCACAAATTTTTAGGTGATATTGAGCCAGATTCAAACTTCACGGCCGAAGATTTCTGTGTGAAGTCCATTGTCTACATAGAAAAATTTTTGAAGACTCAATGTGTTCCAATTATTATTGGAGGGTCAAATTCGTATATTGAAAAACTTGTAGAAGACCCTGTGTTCATGTTCTAATATAAGTATGACAGTTGCTTTATTTGGGTTGATGTAGAGCAATCAGTCTTTAACCGTAGAATTGATACGAGGGTTGATGAAATGGTCAATGCAGGTAGTTTTTGTAGTTATTTTATATATAAATCAAAACATACTAATGACTCTAACTAAAACTTTTCTTATATAGTTTTCTTAATAGTACTTTTGGTTTTCAAATATATGTTCACCTAAACAAAACTATTCTTAAATTTTTGTTGCATGTAGTGCTGGTGGATGAGGTGCGGCAAATTTTCATTCCAGATGCAGATTACACCAAAGGAATCCAACGGTCCATTGGTGTCCCTGAAATGGCCAAATATTTAAGGAAAGAAAAAAATATAGACGGAGATGATGAATCAAAGATGATGATTCTTCAACTTTCAATTTCAAGTATCAAGCATAATACTCGTATATTAATTTGTAACCAACTTGACAAGATTCAACGATTAATAAATGAGAAAATGAGGCCGGTGCATCATATTATTCCTACAGACGTTTTCAAAGAAGATGGAAAAGAAGCTGTTGACGAAGCATGGAGGAATACTGTTTTGCAACCATGCCTAGATATTGTGAAAAGATTTCTCAAAAATGATGATCACAATATTAGTATTTAGTGTACATAAACTATCATTATCTCTATCTTGTATTATTTTGTCTCTTGGTCACTTTAATTTTTGACCTATTTTGTACAGTTTGTATCGAACTACATATATATATATACATATACTATTCTTGTCTGTAAAAACTTTGTTATTTACAGAGCAAATATTTAAGCTCTATAAAAATGTTTAATTTAAGGTCCAACTCAGCCCAATGGCCAAGTCCAAATCCAAGTCCAAGTCTTTGATATTTAATATATATTAATGTAAATACGTACTTACACAATTATATGAGCTCATTCTTACTGTCAGGGTAATAGAGTGAAAAAATAAATGACTATAAATGTTTGAGAAGATTATAACCTTAAAGAATTTTAAAGAATAAAATTCTTAACTCCAAATTTAAAATTGTTACATAGACAAAGAAGAGAAAATAATAAATTTGCAATCAATCGGTAAGGATAATTTAAGGAAATATATTCTACCTAATTCAATCACGATGATGGAAGCTTCATTCAATAAAACATTTATCTATTATTACACGCTGCACAAGTAAATATAAATAATTCTAATTGAAATAGTTATCGATAATTGTTCCTTCCCTTCTAATTGAATTAGATTTAGCACTTATAACGTGTTGTTTAATAGTGTATGAATTGACGCATTATCACTTGAATGTATTCCTTTAGAAATATTTATGAGTTCTTTGTACAATCCTTTTGAAATCCATATTTTCGTCAATCTTGTATGTGATCTCATTACAATGTGCATCTAGAAACTTCATCCAAAAATTATTTAAGCCTAATCACCCAAATTCAAGCTGACGTATTTGTAGGTTTTTTACAAGAATTATTCTTAACATAAAAGATATGATTTTTTTTTTTTAATTTGGTATATACCAATTCATAAGCTCATAATCACATTTACACTATAAATGCCCAGTTATATGCAATCTCCAAATAATGTACATTTGATAACTTTATCCTAAAATTATTGATTTGTCATTACTAAAATTCCAATTGACATATATATACATTTTTCAAAAGTCATTGATCTTATCCAAAAGAGATCAGTATTTCTGAATATGGTATGATAATAAATAAGTCTATAAATACATTTTACTATAAATGCTCAATGCAATCTCTTTCATAACCACCATCAAGAAAAATATATTATTTTACATAGTTTATTACATCTCAAGCAAGATTTCTACTTATTAACTTTATATTTATAAGATTCTTTAATGTATGAGTGGTTTTCATGAGATTATTTACTATTTTAAACTAATTATTATTTTATTTTATGTGTAGCTAAAATGAATACTTTCATCAACAACAACAACAAGAAAGTGGTGTTCATAATGGGAGCAATAGGAACAGGAAAATCTCATCTCTCTGTTGACCTTGCCACCCATTTTCGAGGAGAAATAATAACCTCGGATAAAATGCAAATATTTAAGGGACTTGAAATCATGACCAACAAGATCACGCACGCTGAGAAACAAGGTGTATGGCACTATTTGCTAGGTATACATATTTGAAAAAGACATTCTTTTGTGATTCCTTTATTTTAATGTGAATATTAATTGAAAGTATTTTGTTTCACAAATTTTTAGGTGAAATTGAGCTAAATTCAAACTTCCCGGCCGAAGATTTCTGTGTGAAGTCCATTGTCTACATAGAAAAAATTTTGAAGACTCAATGTGTTCCAATTATTGTTGGAAGGTCAAATTCGTATGTTGAAAAACTTGTGGAAGACCCTGTGTTAATGTTCAAATATACGTATGACAGTTGCTTTATTTGGATTGACGTAGAGCAATCAGTTTTGAACGGTAGAGTTGACACAAGAGTTGATGAAATGGTCAATGCAGGTAGTTTTTGTAGTTATTTTATATATAAATCAAAAGATACTAATGACTCTAACTAAAACTTTTCTTATATAGTTTTGTTAATACTACTTTTGGTTTTCAAATATATGTTCACCTAAACAAAACTATTTTTAAATTTTTGTTGCATGCAGGGCTGGTGGATGAGGTGCGGAAAATTTTTATTCCAGATGCAGATTACACCAAAGGAATCCGACGGTCTATTGGTGTCCCTGAAATGGCCAAATATTTAAGGGAAGAAAAAAATATAGACGGAGATGATGAATCAAAGAAGATGATTCTTCAACCTTCAATTTCAAGTATCAAGCATAATACTCGTATATTAATTTGTAACCAACTTGACAAGATTCAACGATTAATAAATGAGAAAATGAGGCCGGTGCATCATATTATTTGTCACGACCCGATTTATCAAGTCATGATGGCACCTACTATAACCCACCAGCAGGTAAGCCAACCCGTAACCCGGAACAACAAGTAATGGGTCTGAGGGTAGAAATTAAACAAGAGTAGGCAAATAACAATATAAACAGGTGGACACAAACCAAAAACTTATATACAAATAAAGATCCCTCCCAGAACCTGGAAGTCACTAGTACAGAGCTACTACAAAATGAGTACAAGTCCTAAAACCGAACAACAGAGCCTGGACTGTCTCGAAAGGAAAAAGACAAGTCTATATATACAGATGGAGACTGAAATAGTACAAAATGCCGTGTGCTCACCCCCGTCTCCGGATAAGTCTACTCCAAGCTAGATCAACGCTGGCTACTAGTGCTCGGACCTGCATCACAAAATAGATGCAGAGCGTAGTATGAGTACTAAAACAACAGGTACCCAGTAGGCATCATCGGCCGACTGAGCAAGATAAGCAAAAGTAAACTGAAATGCAAATAAAGGGTCACATCAAGTGCAAAGAG
>NC_064282.1:104592355-104605603 GCF_019186545.1 Solanum stenotomum
TATTCAATAATATCAAGAGACATGCTGTCATAATCCAACACTTTCCCGAAATAAGGTCTAAGGCAGGAATTATAGAAATTTAGCATGCTCGACACCCGAACCCCTCCATACTCAAGCAAATCAATAAACAAATGCCTAAACATGCTCAATCTCACAAGAGAAAACCATAGCCTACCTGAAAGCCGATCACGCGTGCTCCAACTCACGGTACCGGATCTTTTCCTCTCCGAACGGTCTGCAAATGCTTCCCCACTAACAAAAGGTTAATCACCTCGTCATTACGAATATATTGACACTAAAATTATATTTTTCGGAGACGGACCCAAAATCGGGTATAAAACGGGATTGTGGGGCCCACAATTAGAATCTCAAAATCGAATCCGTGGAAACGTCCCA
The DNA here is from genome assembly GCF_019186545.1 of Solanum stenotomum. NCBI lineage: Eukaryota > Viridiplantae > Streptophyta > Magnoliopsida > Solanales > Solanaceae > Solanum > Solanum stenotomum. The sequence goes on from NC_064282.1 coordinate 104,592,752, forward strand.
AATACCTTACTAAACTAATACCCCAAAATTTTAGCACAAACAGATGCCTACAACACCGCAAATCAGCCACAATAATTAAAAAGGGCAGCCCCTTGATCACCAATTTTCAGAAAAACGAGATCCTTTCAACCCAAACAGATTATACCACGACGATCCTTGCGAAAAACTCTACAAGTTAGCCACAAGAATGACTCAAAACGGACCTACGATGATCAAGATCTCACATTTCAAAATTCAATAACAAAACCATCCGGAAATCACACTGGCAGTGGCTAAAATTGATTTCTTACCTCAAACGAAGCCTCCCCTCGCATTTCCGAGATCACCGCTAGATTCCCCTCGAAATTCTCTTGAAGTTTGCCTTTTGAATCACTTAATTTGGACTCAAAATGAAGGATTAATCTCAAGTTGAAGTTGAACAAAAAATTTGGACGAATTTCGTTCTTAAAATCTGGAAATTTCCAGATATCACTCCTCTGCCACGTGTCGTCACGTGGCTCTGCCACGTCACCACCGCGTCAAAATTTTACAACCCTTCAAACTTAAATTTCGATGTTTCGGACTCGTTCGGAGTCGGAAAAATACAAACCTTATATGGAATCTGATTGGAAACAATATTTCGGACTCAACGGTGAAGGCGGAATTTCCATTTGGAGCTCACTTCGATGAAAAGTGGTTCCCACACCCAGTATCATTTTGAGCCAAATTCCACAACTGCTATCTAAAGCCTCGAGAAGTGAACAAAAGGTCGTTCTAGACCAAAATCAATATTCCGAAGCTAACCTAGCTGTCAGAATTTTCATCTGAGCACGAGTTCCAAGAAGGTTGACCAAAGTCAACTTTCAAGTCATTACATTATTCCTACAGACGTTTTCAAAGAATACGGAAAAGAAGCTGTTGACGAAGAATGGAGGAATACTGTTTTGCAACCATGCCTAGATATTGTGAAAAGATTTCTCAAAAATGATGATCACAATATCAGTATTTAGTGTACATAAACTATCATTATCTCTATCTTGTGTTATTTTCTTTCTTGGTCACTTTAATTTTTGACCTATTTTGTACAGTTTGTTTCGAACTACATATATATATATATATACTATTCTTGTCTGTAAAAACTTTGTTATTTACAGAGCAAATATTTAAGCTCTATAAAAATGTTTAATTTAAGGTCCGACTCAGCCCAATCGCCAAGTCCAAATCCAAGTCCAAGTCTTTGATACTTAGTATATATTAATGGAAATATGTACTTACACAATTATATGAGATCAATCTTACTGTCAAGGTAATAGAGTGAAAAAATAAATGACTATAAATGTTTGAGAAGATTATAACCTTAAAGAATTTTTAAGAATAAAATTCTTAACTCCAAATTTAAAATTGTTACATAGACAAAGAAGAGAAAATAATAAATTTGCAATCTATCGGTAAGGATCATAAAAGGAAATATATTCTACCTAATTCAATCACGATGTTGGAAGCTTCATTCAATAAAACATTTATCTAGTATTACATGCTGCACAAGTAAATATAAATAATTCTAATTGAAATAGTTATCGATAATTGTTCCTTCCCTTCTAATTGAATTAGACTTAGCACTTATGACGTGTTGTTTAATAGTGTATGAATTGATGCATTATCACTTGAATGTATTCCTTGAGAAATATTATTGATTTGTTTGTACAATCCTTTTGAAATCCATATTTTCATCAATCTTGTATGTGATCTCATAACAATGTGCATCTAGAAACTTCATCCTAAAATTATTTAAGCCTAGTCACCCAAATTCAAGCTGACGTATATGTAGGTTTTTTACAAGAATTATTCTTAACCTAAAAGATATGATTTTTTTAAAAAATTTGGTATATACCAATTCATAAGATCATAATCACATTTATACTATAAATACCAAGTTATATGCGAACTCCAAATAATGTACATTTGATAACTTTATCCTAAAATTATTTACTTGTCATTAAAAAAATTCCAGTTGACATATATATACATTTTTCAAAAGTCATTGATCTTATCCTTAGAGATATCAGTATTTCTGAATATGGTATGATAATTAATAAGTCCACAAATACATTTTACTATAAATGCTCAATGCAATCTCTTTCATAACCACCATCAAGAAAAATATATTATTTTACATAATTTATTACATCTCAAGCAAGGTTTCTACTTATTAACTTTATATTAAGAAGAATTTTTAATGTATGAGTGGTTTTCATGAGGTTATTTACTATTTTAAACTAATTATTATTATAATTTTATTTTATGTGTAGCTAAAATGAATACTTTCATCAACAACAACAAGAAGAAAGTGGTGTTCATAATGGGAGCAACAGGAACGGGAAAATCTCGTCTCTCTGTTGACCTTGCCACCCATTTTCGAGGAGAAATAATCAACTCGGACAAAATGCAAGTATTTAAGGGACTTGAAATCATGACCAACAAGATCACACACGCTGAGAAACAAGGTGTACGACACTATTTGCTAGGTATACATATTTGAAAAAGACATTCTTTTGTGATTCCTTTATTTTAATGTGAATATTAATTTACAGTTATTTTGTTTCACAAATTTTTAGGTGAAATTGAGCCAGATTCGAACTTCACGGCCGAAGATTTCTGTGTGAAGTCCATTGTCTACATAGAAAAAATTTTGAAGACTCAATGTGTTCCAATTATTATTGGAGGGTCAAATTCATATATTGAAAAACCTGTGGAAGATCGTGTGTTCATGTTCAAATATAAGTATGACGGTTGCTTTATTTGGATTGATGTAGAGCAATCAGTCTTGAACCGTAGAGTTGACACGAGGGTTGATGAAATGGTCAATGCAGGTAGTTTTTGTAGTTATTTTATATATAAATAAAAATATACTAATGACTCTAACTAAAACTTTTCTTATATAGTTTTGTTAATACTACTTTTGGTTTTCAAATATATGTTCACCTAAACAAAACTATTCTTAAATTTTTGTTGCATGCAGGGCTGGTGGATGAGGTTCGGCATATTTTCATTCCAAATGCAGATTATACCAAAGGAATCAGACGGTCCATTGGTGTCCCTGAAATGGACAAATAATTAAGGGAAGAAAAAAATATATATGGAGATGATGTATCAAAGAAGATGATTCTTCAAGCTTCAATTTCAAGTATCTAGCATAATACTAGTATATTAATTTGTAACCAACTTGACAAGATTCAACGATTAATAAATGAGAAAATGTGACCGGTGCATCATATTATTGCTACAGACGTTTTCAAAGAAGATGGACAAGAAGCTGTTGACGAAACATGGAGGAATACTGTTTCGCAACCATGCTTAGATATTGTGAAAAGATTTCTCAAAAATGATGATCAAAATATTAGTATTTAGTGTACATAAACTATCATTATCTCTATCTTGTGTTATTTTGTCTCTTGGTCACTTTAATTATTGACCTATTTTGTATAGTTTGTATCGAACTACATATATATATATATATATATATATATATATATATATATATATACTATTCTTGTCTGTAAAAACTTCGTTATTTGTAGAGCAAATATTTAAGATCTATAAAAATGTTTAATTTAAGGTCCGACTCAGCCCAAGCGCCAAGTCCAAATCCAAGTCCAAGTCTTTGATATTTAATATATATTACTGTAAATATGTACTTACACAATTATATGAGATCATTCTTACTGTCAAGGTAATAGAGTGAAAAAATAAATGACTATAAATGTTTGAGAAGATTATAACCTTAAAGAATTTTTAAGAATAAAATTCTTAACTCCAAATTTAAAAATGTTACATAGACAAAGAAGAGAAAATAATAAATTTGCAATCTATCGGTAAGGATCATTTAAGGAAATATATTCTACCTAATTCAATCACGATGATGGAAGCTTCATTAAATAAAACATTTATCTAGTATTACATGCTGCACAAGTAAATATAAATAATTCTAATTGAAATAGTTATCGATAATTGTTCCTTCCCTTCTAATTGAATTAGACTTAGCACTTATGACGTGTTGTTTAATAGTGTATGAATTGACGCATTATCACTTGAATGTATTCCTTGAGAAATATTATTGATTTGTTTGTACTATCCTTTTGAAATCCATATTTTCGTCAATCTTGTATGTGATCTCATAACAATGTGCATCTAGAAACTTCATCCAAAATTTATTTAAGCCTAATCACCCAAATTCAAGCTGACGTATTTGTAGGTTTTTTACAAGAATTATTCTTAACCTAAAAGATAAGATTTTTTTTTAAAATTTGGTATATACCAATTCATAAGCTCATAATCACATTTATACTATAAATGCCCAGTTATATGCGATCTCCAAATAATGTACATTTGATAACTTTATCCTAAAATTATTTACTTGTCATTACTAAAATTCCAGTTGACATATATATACATTTTTCAAAAGTCATTGATCTTATCCTAAAAGATATCAGTATTTCTGAATATGCTATGATAATTAATAAGTCCACAAATACATTTTACTATAAATGCTCAATGCAATCTCTTTCATAACCACCATCAAGAAAAATATATTATTTTACATAGTTTATTACATCTCAAGCAAGGTTTCTACTTATTAACTTTATATTTATAAGATTTTTTAATGTATGAGTGGTTTTCATGAGATTATTTACTATTTTAAACTAATAATTATTATTATTTTATTTTATGTGTAGCTAAAATGAATACTTTCATCAACAACAACAAGAAGAAAGTGGTGTTCATAATGGGAGCAACAGGAACGGGAAAATCTCGTCTCTCTGTTGACCTTGCCACCCATTTTCGAGGAGAAATAATCAACTCGGACAAAATGCAAGTATTTAAGGGACTTGAAATCGTGACCAACAAGATCACACACGCTGAGAAACAAGGTGTACGGCACTATTTGCTAGGTATACATATTTGAAAAAGACATTCTTTTGTGATTCCTTTATTTTAATGTGAATATTAATTGACAGTTATTTTGTTTCACAAATTTTTAGGTGAAATTGAGCCAGATTCCAACTTCACGGCCGAAGATTTCTGTGTGAAGTCCATTGTCTACATAGAAAAATTTTTGAAGACTCAATGTGTTCCAATTATTGTTGGAGGGTCAAATTCGTATATTGAAAAACTTGTGGAAGACCCTGTGTTCATGTTCAAATATAAGTATGACAGTTGCTTTATTTGGATTGATGTAGAGCAATCAGTCTTGAACCGTAGAGTTGACACGAGGGTTGATGAAATGGTCAATGCAGGTAGTTTTTGTAGTTATTTTATATATAAATCAAAATATAATAATGACTCTAACTAAAACTTTTCTTATATAGTTTTCTTAATACTACTTTTGGTTTTCAAATATATGTTCACCTAAACAAAACTATTCTTAAATTTTTGTTGCATGCAGGGCTGGTGGATGAGGTGCGGCAAATTTTCATTCCAGATGCAGATTACACCAAAGGAATCCGACGGTCCATTGGTGTCCCTGAAATGGCCAAATATTTAAGGGAAGAAAGAAATATAGACGGAGATGATGAATCAAAGAAGATGATTCTTCAAGCTTCAATTTCAAGTATCAAGCATAATACTCGTATATTAATTTGTAACCAACTTGACAAGATTCAACGATTAATAAATGAGAAAATGTGGCCGGTGCATCATATTATTGCTACAGACGTTTTGAAAGAAGATGGGAAAGAAGCTGTCGACGAAGCATGGAGGAATACTGTTTTGCAACCATGCCTAGATATTGTGAAAAGATTTCTCAAAAATGATGATCACAATATTAGTATTTAGTGTACATAAACTATCATTATCTCTATCTTGTGTTATTTTGTCTCTTGGTCACTTTAATTTTTGACCTATTTTTTACAGTTTGTATCGAACTACATATATATATATATATACTACTCTTGTCTGTAAAAACTTTGTTATTTATAGAGCAAATATTTAATCTTTATAAAAATGTTTAATTTAAGGTCCGACTCAGCCCAAGTGCCAAGTCCAAATCCAAGTCCAAGTCTTTGATATTTAATATATATTAATGTAAATACGTACTTACACAATTATATGAGATCATTCTTACTGTCAAGGTAATAGAGTGAAAAAATAAATGACTATAAATGTTTGAGAAGATTATAACCTTAAAGAATTTTAAAGAATAAAATTCTTAACTCCAAATTTAAAATTGTTACATAGACAAAGAAGAGAAAATAATAAATTTGCAATCTATCGGTAAGGATCATTTAAGGAAATATATTCTACCTAATTCAAACACGATGATGGAAGCTTCATTCAATAAAACATTTATCTATTATTACATGCTGCACAAGTAAATATAAATAATTCTAATTGAAATAGTTATCGATAATTGTTCCTTCCCTTCTAATTGAATTAGACTTAGCACTTATGACGCGTTGTTTAATAGTGTATGAATTGACGCATTATCACTTGAATGTATTCCTTGAGAAATATTATTGAGTTCTTTGTACAATCCTTTTGAAATCCATATTTTCGTCAATCTTGTATGTGATCTCATAACAATGTGCATCTAGAAACTTCATCCTAAAATTATTTAAGCCTAATCACCCAAATTCAAGCTGACGTATTTGTAGGTTTTTTACAAGAATTATTCTTAACCTAAAAGATATGATTTTTTTTTTAAATTTGGTATATACCAATTCATAAGCTCATAATCACATTTATACTATAAATGCCCAGTTATATGCGATCTCCAAATAATGTACATTTGATAACTTTATCCTAAAATTATTTACTTGTCATTACTAAAATTCCAGTTGACATATATATACATTTTTCAAAAGTCATTGATCTTATCCTAAAAGATATCAGTATTTCTGAATATGGTATGATAATTAATAAGTCCACAAATACATTTTACTATAAATGCTCAATGCAATCTCTTTCATAACCACCATCAAGAAAAATATATTATTTTACATAGTTTATTACATCTCAAGCAAGGTTTCTACTTATTAACTTTATATTTATAAGATTTTTTAATGTATGAGTGGTTTTCATGAGATTATTTACTATTTTAAACTAATAATTATTATTATTTTATTTTATGTGTAGCTAAAATGAATACTTTCATCAACAACAACAAGAAGAAAGTGGTGTTCATAATGGGAGCAACAGGAACGGGAAAATCTCGTCTCTCTGTTGACCTTGCCACCCATTTTCGAGGAGAAATAATCAACTCGGACAAAATGCAAGTATTTAAGGGACTTGAAATCGTGACCAACAAGATCACACACGCTGAGAAACAAGGTGTACGGCACTATTTGCTAGGTATACATATTTGAAAAAGACATTCTTTTGTGATTCCTTTATTTTAATGTGAATATTAATTGACAGTTATTTTGTTTCACAAATTTTTAGGTGAAATTGAGCCAGATTCCAACTTCACGGCCGAAGATTTCTGTGTGAAGTCCATTGTCTACATAGAAAAATTTTTGAAGACTCAATGTGTTCCAATTATTGTTGGAGGGTCAAATTCGTATATTGAAAAACTTGTGGAAGACCCTGTGTTCATGTTCAAATATAAGTATGACAGTTGCTTTATTTGGATTGATGTAGAGCAATCAGTCTTGAACCGTAGAGTTGACACGAGGGTTGATGAAATGGTCAATGCAGGTAGTTTTTGTAGTTATTTTATATATAAATCAAAATATAATAATGACTCTAACTAAAACTTTTCTTATATAGTTTTCTTAATACTACTTTTGGTTTTCAAATATATGTTCACCTAAACAAAACTATTCTTAAATTTTTGTTGCATGCAGGGCTGGTGGATGAGGTGCGGCAAATTTTCATTCCAGATGCAGATTACACCAAAGGAATCCGACGGTCCATTGGTGTCCCTGAAATGGCCAAATATTTAAGGGAAGAAAGAAATATAGACGGAGATGATGAATCAAAGAAGATGATTCTTCAAGCTTCAATTTCAAGTATCAAGCATAATACTCGTATATTAATTTGTAACCAACTTGACAAGATTCAACGATTAATAAATGAGAAAATGTGGCCGGTGCATCATATTATTGCTACAGACGTTTTGAAAGAAGATGGGAAAGAAGCTGTCGACGAAGCATGGAGGAATACTGTTTTGCAACCATGCCTAGATATTGTGAAAAGATTTCTCAAAAATGATGATCACAATATTAGTATTTAGTGTACATAAACTATCATTATCTCTATCTTGTGTTATTTTGTCTCTTGGTCACTTTAATTTTTGACCTATTTTTTACAGTTTGTATCGAACTACATATATATATATATATACTACTCTTGTCTGTAAAAACTTTGTTATTTATAGAGCAAATATTTAATCTTTATAAAAATGTTTAATTTAAGGTCCGACTCAGCCCAAGTGCCAAGTCCAAATCCAAGTCCAAGTCTTTGATATTTAATATATATTAATGTAAATACGTACTTACACAATTGTATGAGCTCATTCTTACTGTCAAGGAAGTAGAGTGAAAAAATAAATGACTATAAATGTTTGAGAAGATTATAACCTTAAAGAATTTTAAAGAATAAAATTCTTAACTCCAAATTTAAAATTGTTACATAGACAAAGAAGAGAAAATAATAAATTTGCAATCTATCGGTAAGGATAATTTAAGGAAATATATTCTACCTAATTCAATCACGATGATGGAAGCTTCATTCAATAAAACATTTATCTATTATTACACGCTGCACAAGTAAATACAAATAATTCTAATTGAAATAGTTATCGATAATTGTTCGTTCCCTTCTAATTGAATTAGACTTAGCACTTATAACGTGTTGTTTAATAGTGTATGAATTGACGCATTATCACTTGAATGTATTCCTTTAGAAATATTATTGAGTTCTTTGTACAATCCTTTTGAAATCCATATTTTCGTCAATCTTGTATGTGATCTCAAAACAATGTGCTTCTAGAAAATTCATCCTAAAATTATTTAAGCCTAATCACCCAAATTCAAGCTGACGTATTTGTAGGTTTTTTACAAGAATTATTCTTAACCTAAAAGATAAGATTTTTTTTAAAATTTTGGTATATACCAATTCATAACCTCATAATCACATTTATACTATAAATGCCAAGTTATATGTGAACTCCAAATAATGTACATTTGATAACATTATCCTAATATTATTTACTTGTCATTACTAAAATTCTAGTTGACATATATATACATTTTTCAAAAGTCATTGATCTTATCCTTAAAGATATCAGTATTTCTGAATATGATATGATAATTAATAAGTCCACAAATACATTTTACTATAAATGCTCAATGCAATCTCTTTCATAACCACCATCAAGAAAAATGTATTATTTTATATAGTTTATTACATCTCAAGCAAGGTTTCTACTTATTAACTTTATATTTATAAGATTTTTTAATGTATGAGTGGTTTTCATGAGATTATTTACTATTTTAAAATAATTAATAAGTCCACAAATACATTTTACTATAAAATGACTACTTTCATCAACAACAACAAGAAGAAAGTGCTGTTCATAATGGGAGCAACAGGAACGGGAAAATCTCGTCTCTCTGTTGACCTTGCCACCCATTTTCGAGGAGAAATAATCAACTCGGACAAAATGCAAGTATTTAAGGGACTTGAAATCGTGACCAACAAGATCACACACGCTGAGAAACAAGGTGTACGACACTATTTGCTAGGTATACATACTTGAAAAAGACATTCTTTTGTGATTCCTTTATTTTAATGTGAACATTAATTGATAGTTATTTTGTTTCACAAATTTTTAGGTGAAATTGAGTCAGATTCCAACTTCACGGGCCGAAGATTTCTGTGTGAAGTCCATTGTCTACATAGAAAATTTTTCGAAGACTCAATGAGATCCAATTATTGTTGGAGGGTCAAATTCGTATATTGAAAAACTTTTGGAAGACCCTGTGTTAATGTTCAAATATAGGTATGACAGTTTCTTTATTTGGATTGATGTAGAGCAATCAGTCTTGAACCGTAGAGTTGACACGAGGGTTGATGAAATGGTCAATGCAGGTAGTTTTTGTAGTTTTTTGATATACAAATCAAAATATAATAATGACTCTAACTAAAACTTTTCTTATATAGTTTTCTTAATACTACTTTTGGTTTTCAAATATATGTTCACCTAAACAAAACTATTCTTAAATTTTTGTTGCATGCAGGGCTGGTGGATGAGGTGCGGCAAATTTTCATTCCAGATGCAGATTACACCAAAGGAATCCGACGGTCCATTGGTGTCCCTGAAATGTCCAAATATTTAAGGGAAGAAAAAAATATAAATGGAGATGATGAATCAAAGAAGATGATTCTTCAAGCTTCAATTTCAAGTATCAAGCATAATATTCGTATATTAATTTGTAACCAACTTGACAAGATTCAACGATTAATAAATGAGAAAATGTGGCCGGTGCATCATATTATTGCTACAAACGTTTTCAAAGAAGATGGAAAAGAAGCTGTTGACGAAGCATGGAGGAATACTATTTTGCAACCATGCCTAGATATTGTGAAAAGATTTCTCAAAAATGATGATCACAATATTAGTATTTAGTGTACATAAACTATCATTATCTCTATCTGGTGTTATTTTGTCTCTTGGTGTCACGACCCGAGCCTACACCCTGGACGTGGCCGGCACTCGAAGACCATTGCTTGTCCCCAAGCGAACCCTCATCCTGGCTGACTACAAGCGGAAAACTGATTCAAGCATATAAAGCTTAAAAACTGAAATAAAAGTTCATAAAACTTAAATACAAACTTTAAGTCCAAAGAAAACTCTGTATAATAAAATATATACAACTCGCCATAAAAAGGCAACTTTAGTCTTTAAAACATTTAATAAAATAAATGATACAAACTTCTCAACTATACTGACTATCTATAAAGCCTCTAACTGATAAAGATGGAAGTCCGGACAAAACCCACGACATCCTAACAACTGATATAACTGAAAGGTAAATGAAATCCTCCGGAAGCAAGGAGGCTGACCATAGCTAACTCGAACTCTTCGATGTATCAACGAAGCTCCTGTTGATGATCCTGAATACTTGTGTCTACATCATGAGAAGATGCAGGCCAAATGGCTCAGTACGTGGAATGTACGAGCATGTAAGAGGAGTTCTAAAACATAAACATAAGCTTGAAACTTGATAGAAATGAAACATACTTATCTCTTCTCAAATTTACTCAACTCAAGAAATACTCAAGGGTACTCAAAACTACTCAGACTTACTCAACTCAGAAGTACTCAAGGATAAGATACTCAACTCCGAGATTAGATACTCAACTCAAGGATATGATATTCGACTTAAAGATATGATATTCGACTCTGGATACTCAACTTTGAATACTCAACTAAATATGACTGAAATCATTTCAATATAAAGCAACTTAAAACAAGTGCAATATAAAGAAAAAAACTGTTTAAAAACATGATGTCAAATATGTGTGTATGCAAGGATACAACATAACTCTGAAATGTATATAAAAATACAATAAACTGATGTATATAAAAATACAATAACTTCTGTGGGAGTTTCTCTAACCGACAACCATCACATAAGAGCTATAGTGATGATACAGTGATCTACCTCACGCTGCCAGCGCATCTTATACCCGGCCAAAGGTATAGGACCTGAACTACTAATGGATCCACTAGTCTATGTGAAAAGGGTTCATCCAAAAAGTATGACCCTTTTTCTACCCATGATGGCTACATGGTTTATGGGGGCTGTGAGTTGTGTCTGAACTCTCCCCCATATCGGTGCTCAATACTACTCCCAAAAATATACTAGCTCTTATGTTTTAAAATCATACTTCTTTCTGCTGATTTGAGATAATTGCTCAAAAAAATTAGCTCAAAGGTTATCTTGGAAATCTCAGTTTCCCTACTTGCTTCATTTAGAAAGCTATTACTCTTTTCTGAAAACTAGCTCGAAGGCCCTTTGGAAATCTCAGTTTCCGTTCTTATTTAAATGTGAAAACATTTATAAACTCTTTGAGAATACTTAGTCTCCATATACTTTTGAAGAAAAAGGACTTCAAACTTTACTCTTCACTCTTTACTGAACTCAAAACTTAAGTCTTAAAACAAAGGTAAAACATTGTAAAAGACTTCTTAAAATGTGGTTCGTGTCGAATGATGGACATGAACGACTCAATGCAAGGTTTTCAATAACCACAGATAGAACTTAAATACTTGGAACTCAAGAACTTCAATAATACTACTTACTTCAAGAATGCTCAACTCAGAGGGTTCATGTGGAATTATGACCATGAACGACTCAACTCAAGGACTCAAAGATACTTCTCTACTCAAGACTGCTCGACTTATAGGATTCATGCAGAATTATGGGCATGAACAATTCAACTCAAAGACTTTATAGGTAACAAGTAATAGTCTCATGCTTAGAAATATAATCTCAAAGGGGATTAGGAACTCAATTGTCACGCCCCGAGCTACCCCCAAGACGCGGACACGGGACCTAGGACCACAAGTGATCCCAAGCTAACCCTGCTGGCATGATCATGAGCATACTAAAGATAATAAACTGATGCGGAAGCTAATTCATAATTAAATCTGAAAAGATGGGGAATACCCATACACTATAGCTGAATATATCAAATCTGAGAGTTTAATACAAAGAAGTTATCAAACTCAAAACACTAAGCTGAATCTAACTATGTCTGAAATAAGCCTCTAAACTGACTAGAAATGTTGCGACATGCCCCAACTAGATCTAGCAAAACTGAAACTAAAGACTAAAAATACTAAAAAGAAACTCATGACTATTGTCC
>NC_064282.1:104607411-104613320 GCF_019186545.1 Solanum stenotomum
CTTAACTCTCTCTTGAATTTGAATTATGAATTCAAGAGTTATGATTCATGATATGAAGGATCTCAATAACAATATAGCTATTCGATAATTAGGAATATAACTTTTAAAAGAAACGTGAATTCAAGAACTCAAAATCAACTTAGCTCAAGAATACTCAAATCTAGGGATAGTATCTTAGATTACTCTTTTATTGATCTGAAAGTAGAGGTAGGGCGTGAGGACGAACTAGTCCAACACTATGATAGCCTTACATACCTAGAAGAACAAGATTCTTGAAGAATCTTGAAGAAGAACTTGATTAGAAGCCTTGAAACCCTAGCTTGAAGGTAAACAATCAAGAAAACTTTTCTTGAGATTCTTTTCTTGAAATCTCTATGGCCAAGAATTATGATTTTCATTAGTGGAGATAAAAATCTGATTGTTTTGAGTGTTTTATTAGTCAAGAATTTTGTTGATGGTTTTCTTGGAGGTAAAAAGACAAAAAAAATTATTTTCAAAATTTTCCCATCGTCTAATTCGTAACAGCACTGTATAGGTTACTAAAATAGTCATAACTCTTTACTCAGTTATTGGATTGACATGAAACTGGTGGGGTTGGAAAGTAGATTCAATTACCTTTAATTGGATAGATTATGGCTCACGTAACTCTTAATATTCTAAGAGATATGGTCGTTTAAAGTTGACCTAAGCAGAATCTTATTTCAAAACTTAATGAAACTTGAAAAACACTTATCAAGAACTCATCAAGAACTCTAATCTTTAAATTTCAAGAACGAAATTATGCTGAATAAATCATGATTGGCGTGTGAGTGAAATAACCCAACACTATGGAAGCTTACATACCTCTTAGGGCTTAATCCCATGGTGACAATCCGCAACAACTCTCAAGCATCTCGACGAACGCTTCGATCCTTTCTGTTTTCTCCTCTTTTCTCTTCTTCTTTTCTCTTCTTGAACTCTCAACTAAAACCCTAGGTGTAAACTAGGATTATAAAACTGAACCTAATAGGATTATACCCTTAAGACCTTACTAAAAATGAATTAAATCTGATTTGGTAAGGAAAAGACCAAAATACCCCTCTCTATTTTCGGCTAACCTTCCTTAACTGGTCAGCCTAACTTAAAAAGGTCATATCTCACTCATCCGACCTCGAAACTTAGCAAAATCAGCGGCGTTGGAAAGATAATTTAAAGATCTTCTCTACGGTATCTGGTAGTACACCTAATTCATCCTGATATAGGAATTATGCTCGTTTGAAGTTGACCCAAAACTCATACTTAAGCATAACTTGCAAAATTTCAGATTTTGCTATTTCCAATTTAATTCTTCTTGAAACTCAAGGTGCTACATCTAGTGAACTTAAAACTTAAGAAATTTTAAATTCCTAGGTAAAATCTCACTCACTATGAAGAACGGTTCGAGTCTTAGTTCGAAAATTTTCTGGGGTGTTACACTTGGTCACTTTAATTTTTGACCTATTTTGTACAGTTTGTATTGAACTACATATATATATATATACTATTCTTGTCTGTAAAAACTTTGTGATTTATAGAGCAAATATTTAAGCTTTATAAAAATGTTTAATTTAAGGTCCGACTCAGCCAAAGCGCCAAGTCCAAATTCAAGTCCAAGTATTTGATATTTAATATATATTAATGTAAATACGTACTTACACAATTATATGAGCTCATTCTTACTGTCAAGGTAATAGAGTGAAAAAATAAATGACTATAAATGTTTGAGAAGATTATAACCTTAAAGAATTTTAAAGAATAAAATTCTTAACTCCAAATTTAAAATTGTTACATAGACAAAGAAGAGAAAATAATAAATTTGCAATCTATCGGTAAGGATCATTTAAGGAAATATATTCTACCTAATTCAATCACGATGTTGGAAGCTTCATTCAAAATAACATTTATCTATTATTACATGTTGCACAAGTAAATATAAATAATTCTAATTGAAATAGTTATCAATAATTGTTCCTTCCCTTTTAATTGAATTAGACTTAGCACTTATGACGTGTTGTTTAATAGTGTATGAATTGACGCATTATCACTTGAATGTATTCCTTGAGAAATATTATTGAGTTCTTTGTACAATCCTTTTGAAATCCATATTTTCGTCAATCATGTATGGATCTCATAACAATGTGCATCTAGAAACTTCAGCCTAAAATTATTTAAGCCTACTCACCCAAATTCAAGCTGACGTATTTGTAGGTTTTTTACAAGAATTATTCTTAACATAAAAGATATGATTTTTAAAAAAAAATTGGTATATACCAATTCATAAGCTCACAATCACATTTATACTATAAATGCTCAGTTATATGTGATATCCAAATAATGTACATTTGATAACTTTATCCTAAAATTATTTACTTGTCATTACTAAAATTCTAGTTGACATATATATACATTTTTCAAAAGTCATTGATCTTATCCTAAAAGATATCAGTATTTCTGAATTTGGTATGATAATTAATAAGTCTAGAAATACATTTTACTGTATATGCTCCATGCAATATCTTTCATAACCACCATCAAGAAAAACATATTATTTTACATAGTTTATTACATCTCAAGCAAGGTTTCTACTTAATAACTTTATATTTATAAGATTTTTTAATGTATGAGTGGTTTTCATGAGATTATTTACTATTTTAAACTAATTATTATTATTATTTTATTTTATGTGTAGCTAAAATGAATACTTTCATCAACAACAACAACAAGAAAGTGGTGTTCTTAATGGGAGCAACAGGAATGGGAAAATTTCGTCTCTCTGTTGACCTTGCCACCCATTTTCGAGGAGAAATAATCATCTCGGACAAAATGCAAGTATTTAAGGGACTTGAAATCGTGACCAACAAGATGTCACACGCTGAGAAACAAGGTGTACGACACTATTTGCTAGGTATACATATTTGAAAAAGACATTCTTTCGTGATTCTTTTATTTTAATGTGAATATTAATTGACAGTTATTTTGTTTCACAAATTTTTAGGTGAAATTGGGCCAGATTCAAACTTCACGGCCGAAGATTTCTGTGTGAAGTCCATTGTCTATATAGAAAAAATTTTGAAGACTCTATGTGCTCCAATTATTATTGGAGGGTCAAATTCGTATATTGAAAAAACTTGTGGAAGACCCTGTGTTCATGTTCAAATATAAGTATGACAGTTGCTTTATTTGGATTGATGTAGAGCAATCAGTCTTGAACCGTAGAGTTGACACGAGGGTTGATGAAATGGTCAATGCAGCTAGTTTTAGTAGTTATTTTATATATAAATCAAAATATAATAATTAATCTAACTAAAACTTTTCTTATATAGTTTTCTTAATACTACTTTTGGTTTTCAAATATATGATGATCACAATATTAGTATTTAGTGTACATAAACTATCATTATCTCTATCTTGTGTTATTTTGTCTCATGGTCACTTTAATTTTTGACCTATTTTGTACAGTTTGTATCGAACTACATATATATATATGTATATATATATATATATACACAATTCTTTTCTGTAAAACTTTGTTATTTATAGAGCAAATATTTAAGCTTTATAAAAATGTTTAATTTAAGGTCCGACTCAGCCCAAGTGCCAAGTCCAAATCCAAGTCCAAATCTTTGATTTCTAATATATATTAATGTAAATACGTACTTACACAATTATATGAGATCATTCTTACTGTCAAGGTAATAGAGTGAAAAAATAAATGACTATAAATGTTTGAGAAGATTATAGCCTTAAAGAATTTTAAAGAATAAATTCTTAACTCCAAATTTAAAATTGTTACATAGACAAAGAAGAGAAAATAATAAATTTGCAATCTATCGGTAAGGATCATTTAAGTAAATATATTCTACCTAATTCAATCACGATGATGGAAGCTTCATTCAATAAAACATTTATCTATTATTACATGCTGCACAAGTAAATATAAATAATTCTAATTGAAATAGTTATCGATAATTGTTCCTTCCCTTCTAATTGAATTAGACTTAGCACTTATGACGCGTTGTTTATTAGTGTATGAATTGACGCATTATCACTTGAATGTATTCCTTGAGAAATATTATTGAATTCTTTGTACAATCCTTTTGAAATCCATATTTTCGTCAATCTTGTATGTGATCTCATAACAATGTGCATCTAGAAACTTCATCCTAAACTTATTTAAGCCTAGTCACCCAAAATCAAGCTGACGTATTTGTAGGTTTTTTACAAGAATTATTCATAACATAAAAGATATGATTTTTTTTTAAAATTTGGTATATACCAATTCATAAGCTCATAATCACATTTATACTATAAATGCCTAGTTATATGCGATCTCCAAATAATGTACATTTGATAACTTTATCCTAAAATTATTTACTTGTCATTACTAAAATTCCAATTGACATATATATACATTTTTCAAAAGTCATTGATCTTATCCTAAAAGATATTAGTATTTCTGAATATGGTATGATAATTAATAAGTCCAGAAATACATTTTACTATAAATGCTCAATGCAATCTCTTTCATAACCACCATCAAGAAAAATATATTATTTTACATAGTTTATTACATCTCAAGCAAGGTTTCTACTTATTAACTTTATATTTATAAGATTTTTTAATGTATGAGTGGTTTTCATGATATTATTTACTATTTTAAACTAATTATTATAATAATTTTATTTTATGTGTAGCTAAAATGAATACTTTCATCAACAACAACAAGAGGAAAGTGGTGTTCATAATAGGAGCAACAGGAATGGGAAAATCTCATATCTCTGTTGACCTTGCCACCCATTTTTGAGGAGAAATAATCAACTCGGACAAAATGCAAGTATTTAAGGGACTTGAAATCGTGACCAACAAGATTACACACGCTGAGAAACAAGGTGTACGACACTATTTGCTAGGTATACATATTTGAAAAAGACATTCTTTCGTGATTCCTTTATTTTAATGTGAATATTAATTGACAGTTATTTTGTTTCACAAATTTTTAGGTGAAATTGAGCCAGATTCCAACTTCACGGCCGATGATTTTTGTGTGAAGTCCATTGTCTACATTGAAAATTTTTTGAAGACTCAATGTGTTCCAATTATTGTTGGAAGGTCAAATTCGTATATTGAAAAACTTGTCTAAGACCCTGTGTTCATGTTCAAATATAAGTATGACAGTTTCTTTATCTGGATTGATGTAGAGCAATCAGTCTTGAACCGTAGAGTTGACACGAGGGTTTATGAAATGGTCAATGTAGGTAGATTTGTTAGTTATTTTATATATCAATTAAAATATAATAATGACTCTAACTAAAACTTTTCTTATATAGTTTTCTTATTACTACTTTTTGTTTTCAAATATATGTTCACCAAAACAAAACTATTCGTAAATTTTTGTTGCATGCAGGGGTGGTGGATGAGGTGCGGCAAATTTTTAGTCTAGATGCACATTACACAAAAGGAATCCGACGGTCCATTGGTGTCCCTAAAATTGACAAATATTTAAGGGAAGAAAAAAATGTAGACGGAGATGATGAATCAAAGAAGACGATTCTTCAAGCTTCAATTTCCAGTATCACGCATAATACTCGTATATTAATTTGTAACCAACTTGACAAGATTCAACGATTAATAAATGAGAAAATGTGGCCGGTGCATCATATTATTGCAATAGACGTTTTCAAAGAAGATGGAAAAGAAGATGTTGACGAAGCATGGAGGAATACTGTTTTGCAACCATGCCTAGATATTGTGAAACGATTTCTCACAAATGATGATCACAACATTAGTATTTCGTGTACATAAACTATCATTATCTCTATCTTGTGTTATTTTGTCTCTTGGTCACTTTAATTTTTTACATAATTTGGACAGTTTGTATTGAACTAAATATA
>NC_064282.1:104613621-104618601 GCF_019186545.1 Solanum stenotomum
ATTGTTATTTACAGAGCAAATATTTAAGCTTTATAAAAATATATAATTTAAGGTCCGACACAGCCCAAGCGCAAAGTCCAAATCCAAGTCCAAGTCTTTGATGTTTAATATATATTAATATAAATACGTACTTACACAATTACATGAGATCATTCTTACTGTCAAGGTAATAGAGTGAAAAAATAAATGACTATAAATGTTTGAGAAGATTATAACCTTAAAGAATTTTAAAGAATAAAATTCTGAACTCCAAATGTAAAATTTTTACATAGACAGAGAAGAGAAAATAATAAATTGGCAATCTATCGGTAAGGATCATTTAAAGAAATATATTCTACCTAATTCAATCACGATGATGGAAGCTTCATTCAATAAAACATTTATCTATTATTAAATGTTGCACAAGTAAATATAAATAATTATAATTGAAATAGTTATCAATAATTGTTCCTTCCCTTCTAATTGAATTAGATTTAGCACTTATGACGTGTTGTTAAATAGTGTATGAATTGACGCATTATCACTTGAATGTATTTCTTGAGAAATATTATTGAGTTCTTTGTACAATCCTTTTGAAATCCATATTTTCGTCAATCTTGTATGTGATCTCATTACAATGTGCATCTAGAAAGTTGGTCCTAAAATTATTTAAGCCTAATCACCTAAATTCAAACTGACATATTTGTAGGTTTTTTACAGGAATTATTCTTAACCTTGAAGATATGTTTTTTTTTAAAAATTTGGTATATACCAATTCATAAGTTCATAATCACATTTATACTATAAATGCCCAGTTATATGAGATCTCCAAATTATGTACATTTGATAACTTTATCTTAAAATTATTTACTTGTCATTACTAAAATTCCAGTTGACATATATATACATTTTTCAAAAGTCATTGATCTTATCCTAAAAGATATTAGTATTTATGAATATGGTATGATAATTAATAAGTCCACAAATACATTTTACTATAAATGCTCAATGCAATCTCTTTCATAACCACCATCAAGAAAAATATATTATTTTACATAGTTTATTACATCTCAACCAAGGTTTCTACTTATTAACATTATATTTATAAGATCTTTTAATGTATGAGTGGTTTTCATGAGATTATTTACTATTTTAAACTAATTATTATAATAATTTTATTTTATGTGTAGCTAAAATGAATTCTTTCATCAACAACAACAAGAAGAAAGTGGTTTCATAATGAGAGCAACAGGAACGGGAAAATCTCGTCTCTCTGTTGACCTTGCCACCCATTTTCGAGGAGAAATAATCAACTCGGACAAAATGCAAGTATTTAAGGGACTTGAAATCGTGACCAACAAGATCACACACGCTGAGAAACAAGGTGTACGACACTATTTGTAAGGTATACATATTTGAAAAAGACGTTCTTTTGTGATTCCTTTATTTTAATGTGAATATTAATTGACAATTATTTTGTTTCACAAATTTTTAAGTGAAAATTAGCCAGATTCCAACTTCACGGCCGAAGATTTTTGAGTGAAGTCCATTGTCTAGATTGAAAATTTTTTGAAGACTCAATGTGTTCCAATTATTGTTGGAGGGTCAAATTCGTATATTGAATAACTTGTGGAAGACCCTGTGTTCATGTCCATATATAAGTATGACAGTTGCTTTATTTGGATTGATGTGGAGCAATCAGTCTTGAACCGTAGAGTTGACACGAGGGTTGATGAAATGGTCAATGCAAGTAGTTTTTGTAGTTATTTTATATATAAATCAAAATATATTAATGAATCTAACAAAAACTTTTCTTATATAGTTTTCTTAATAATACTGTTGGTTTTCAAATATATGTTCATCTAAATAAAAATATTCTGAAATTTATGTTGCATGCAGGGCTAGTGGATGCGGTGCGGTAAATTTTCATTCCAGATACAAATTTACATCAAACGAATTCGACAGTCCCTTTGTGTCCCTGAAATGGCCAAATATTTAAGGGAAGAAAAAAATATAGACGGAGATGATAAATCAAAGAAGATGATTCTTCAAGCTTCAATTTCAAGTATCAAGCATAATACTAGTATATTAATTTGTAACCAACTTAACAAGATTCAATGATTAAAAAATGAGAAAATGTGGCCGGTGCATCATATTATTGCTACTGACGTTTTCAAAGAAAATAGAAAAGAAGATGTTAACGAGCATGGAGGAATACTGTTTTGCAACCATGTTTAGATATTGTGAAAAGATTTCTCAAAAATGATGATCACAATATTAGTATTGATTGTACGTAAACTATCATTATCTCTATCTTGTGTTATTTTGTCTCTTGGTCACTTTAATTTTTGACCTATTTTGTATAGTTTGTATCGAACTTCATATATATATATATATATATATATATATATATATATATATGTACACTATTCTTGTCTGTGAAAACTTTGTTATTTATAGAGAAAATATTTAATCTTTATAAAAATATTTATTTTAAGGTCCGATCCAGCCCAAGCGCCAAGTCCAAATCCAAGTCCAAGTCCAAGTCTTTGATATTTAATATATATTAATATAAATACGTACTTACCCAATTACTTGAGATCATTCTTACTGTCAAGGTAATAGAGTGAAAAAATAAATGACTATAAAAGTTTGAGAAGATTATAACCTTAAAGAATTTTACAGAATAAAATTCTTAACTCCAAATTTAAAATTGTTACATAGACATAGAAGAGAAAATAATAAATTTGCAATCTATCGGTAAGGATCATTTAAGAAAATATATTCTACCTAATCCAATCACGATGATGGAAGCTTCATTCAATAAAACATTCATCTATTATTACATGTTGCACAAGTAAATATAAATAATTCTAATTGAAATAGTTATCGATAATTGTTCCTTCCCTTCTAATTGAAATAGACTTGGCACTTTTGACGTGTTGTTAAATAGTGTATGAATTGACGCTTTATCATTTGTATGTATTTCTTGAGAAATATTATTGAGTTCTTTGTACAATCCTTTTGAAATCCATATTTTCGTCAATCTTGTATGTGCTCTCATAACAATGTGCATCTAGAAACTTCATCTTAAAATTAGTTAAGCCTATGTAATGACCCTAAAGGTCATTTTTGGAAATTTTCATAAAATGACCGTTTTACCCCTCCCGATAGTTGCCTCAAGTCCTAATTGTTGTATTTTCGAAGTTGGTTTGAAGGAAAATTGATGAAAAGTTGAGTTTTTAAGAGTTAAAGTTTGGTTAAAAGTGCTATTTCGAGTCATTTGGAGTTTCGAGACTCGAATCGGATTTCCGTCGATTCCAGCAGTTTTAGAATGTCGAAACGGGTCCATGAGAATTTACAGAGTCGAATTTGGAGTTAAAACGAAGATTTGAGGTCCTAAGTTGCAAAAATTGTGAAATTTTGATCAAGAGTTGACTTTGGTCAACAAACGAGGTTCCGGTGCTCGAAATGAATTTCCGAGGGCACCGTTGGATTCAGGGGGTGATTCTAAGTCTAGAATGAGTCTTGGTTGAATTTTTAGAGGCCCCGAGTGTGTTTCGAGTTTTTGAGCCTAAAGTTAGCTTCTTGACGCCTTATCGGATACCGGGTCAAGGAGACCTTGAATTCAAATTTCAACAATTTCATTGAGTCCGAAATGTCATTTTCAAGCTAGTAACATATTTGGTTTATGTTCGGGAAGTGCCAAATGAGTTTTGGGTGAGCTTTTAAGCTTCTTGGATGCTTTGACACTATTTCAGCAAATTGTGGCAACTAAAGGGTTCATTATTAGTTTTAAAGGTCGAAAAATTATTCCGAAGGTTCTGAAATTTTGAGCATGAATTATAGGACTTATCTGCAAATTTTGGTGCATTTTCGCTAAACCGAGATTAGACATTTATCGCAAATAAGAAATAATTGTTTACCGAGTAGAAATGATATTTGACTGGGAAAACGAGCATGAAATTGAGGTCCGATTGAACGAGCAGGTCCGTATCAACATTTAAGACATTTACAAAAAAGAATCGGGTCATTTCACTATCGTATGAGGAAATTACGGCCTTTTTAGTAAAAGATTAACTGCTGTTTTTCTGGTGCATAACAACCATGTACTGTTATAAAAATCTCAGACTGTGTTCATTTAGTATTTGAGCATATCGAGAGTTCTAGAGATCGGAAAGGAGTGATTCTTACGGGTTTCTTCTTGAATTAATATGAGGGTTAGTATTCAATCTTCAATTCGACATTTTCTCATAATTTCTTTATCTGGTTTTTTTACCTATCCGTAAATCTCTTAGAAAAAATTGGGGTTTTATTGATTTAGACTCTTTTTTTGATGAAAAAGATATATTTACGATCCTTATATTATGGGTTAACTGATTTTAACATAAAATTATTGATTCATCGATTATTTTCATCATATTAACCGCGTACAAGTTGGATTTTCCCGGTAAAGTTAAAGTTTGATAAATTGAGAATTTCAAGGTCGATCTTAACTCCGTTTTTGATGAAATTTCATATTTGAACTTATCTAAGCATGGGTAAGATGTTTTTCAAGAGATATTTCATTTTCGAGTCAGGATTTCGGATCCCAATATTTTAGGCTTCTTCAAGAACGTGGATTTTCCTTAAAATTGAGTTTGTGAATTGATTTCAACTCCGTTTTCAAATTGGTTTTTACCATTAGCTCCCAAATACTTTAAGGATCATTTTACATCAAAAATTTCCAGATTTGGGTATCGTTTTCCTGTATGAGACTTTTGGACCGTTTTGCCCTTTTTCCCTAAATTTCTTGATTTTGGTGTCATTGGACTCGAATTGTGATTGTGAATAATTGTTTGAATTGATTATCGTGATCCGGATTATACTCGGAAAGGAAAGTCTCAAGTCAAGTAACTTTTAGAGTTCGTTTTAAGGCAAGTGGCTTCCAAACTTTGTAAAACTCTTAGACTACGCATGACTACTTTCCTAAGTGTGTTGAGGAGTAATGGGGATTGAGGA
>NC_064282.1:104618701-104627097 GCF_019186545.1 Solanum stenotomum
TTCAAATATGTATACCTAGCAAATAGTGACGTACACCTTGTTTCTCAGCGTGTGTGATCTTGTTGGTCACGATTTTAAGTCCCTTAATTACTTGCATTTTGTTCGAGTTGATTATTTCTCCTCGAAAATGGGTGGCAAGGTCAACAGAGAGATGAGATTTTCCCGTTCCTATTGCTCCCATTATGAACACCACTTTCTTCTTCTTGTTAATGATGAAAGTATTCATTTTAGCTTCACATAAAATAAAATAATAATAATAATTAGTTTAAAATAGTAAATAATCTCATGAAAACCACTCATTCATTAAGAAATCTTATAAATATAAAGTTAATAAGTAGAAACCTTGCTTGAGATGTAATAAACTATGTAAAATAATATATTTTTCTTGATGGTGGTTATGAAAGAGATTGCATTGAGCATTTATAGTAAAATATATTTGTGGACTTATTAATTATCATACCATATAACTGGGCATTCATTGTATAAATGTGATTATGAACTTATGACTTGGTATATACCAAATTTTTTTTAAAAATCATATCTTTTATGATAAGAATAATTCTTGTAAAAAACCTACAAATACGTCAGCTTGAATTTGAGTGATTAGGCTTAAATAATTTTAGGATGAAGTTTCTAGATGCACGTTGTTATGAGATCACATACAAGATTGACGAAAATATGGATTTCAAAAGGATTGTACAAAGAACTCAATAATATTTCTCAAGGAATACATTCAAGTGATAATGCGTCAATTCATACACTATTTAACAACGCGTCATAAGTGCTAAGTCTAATTCAATTAGAAGGGAAGGAACAATTATCGATAACTATTTCAATTAGAATTATTTATATTTACTTGTGCACAATGTAATAATAGATAAATGTTTTATTGAATGAAGCTTCTATCATCGTGATTGAATTAGGTAGAATATATTTCATTAAATGATCCTCACCGATAGATTGCAAATTTATTATTTTCTCTTCTCTGTCTATGTAACAATTTTAAATTTGGAGTTAAGAATTTTATTCTTTAAAATTCTTTAAGGTTATAATCTTCTCAAACATTTGTAGTCATATATTTTTTTCACTCTATTACCTTGACAGTAAGAATGATCTCATGTAATATTGTAAGTACGTATTTATATTAATATATATTAAATATCAAAGACTTGGACTTGAATTTGGACTTGGCGCTTGGGCTGAATCGGACCTTCAATTAAATATTTTTATAAAGCTTAAATATTTGCTCTATAAATAACAAAGTTTTTACAGACAAGAATAGTATATGTATATATATATATGTAGTTCGATACAAACTGTACAAAATAGGTCAAAAATTAAAGTGACCAAGTGACAAAATAATACAAGATAAAGATAATGATAGTTTATGTACACTAAATACGAATATTGTGATCATCATTTTTGAGAAATCTTTTCACAATATCTAGGCATGGTTGCAAAACAGTATTCCTCCATGCTTCGTCAACAGCTTCTTTTCCATCTTCTTTGAATACGTCTGTAGCAATAATATGATGCACCGGCCACATTTTCTTATTTATAAATCGTTGAATCTTGTCAAGTTGGTTACAAATTAATATACGAGTATTATGTTTGATACTTGAAATTGAAGCTTGAAGAATCATCTTCTTTGATTCATCATCTCCGTCTATTATTTTTTCTTCCCATAAATATTTGGCCATTTCAGGGACACCAATGGACCGTCGGCTTCCTTTGGTGCAATCTGCATCTGGAATGAAAATTTGCCGCACCTCATCCACCAGCCCTGCATGCAACAAAAATTTAAGAATAGTTTTGTTTAGGTGAACATATATTTGAAAACCAAAAGTAGTATTAAGAAAACTATATAAGAAAAGTTTTAGTTAGAGTCATTATTATATTTTGATCTATATATAAAATAACTACTAAAACTACCTGCATTAACCATTTCATCGACCCTCGTGTCAACTTTACGGTTCAAGACTGATTGCTCTACATCAATCCAAATAAAGCAACTATCATACCTATATTTGAACATGAACACAGGGTCTTCCACAAGTTTTTCAATATACGAATTTGACCCTCCAACAATAATTGGAACACATTGAGTCTTCAAAAAAAATTTTATGTAGACAATTGACTTCACACAGAAATCTTCGGCCATGAAGTTGGAATCTGGCTCAATTTCACCTAAAAATTTGTGAAACAAAATAACTGTCAATTAATATTCACATTGAAATAAAGGAATCACAAAAGAATGTCTTCTTCAATTATGTATACCTAGCAAATAGTGTCGTACACCTTGTTTCTCAGCATGTGTGATCTTGTTGGTTACGATTTCAAGTCCCTTAAATACTTGCATTTTGTCCGAGTTAATTATTTCTCCTCGAAAATGGGTGGCAAGGTCAATAGAGAGACGAGATTTTCCCGTTCCTGTTGCTCCCATTATGAACACCACTTTCTTGTTGTTGTTGTTGATGAAAGTATTCATTTTAGCTACAGATAAAATAAAATAATAATAATAATTAGTTTAAAATAGTAAATAATCTCATGAAAACCACTCATACATTAAAAAATCTTATAAATATAAAGTTAATAAATAGAGACCTTGCTTGAGATGTAATAAACTATGTAAAATAATATATTTTTCTTGATGGTGGTTATGAAATAGATTGCATTGAGCATTTATTGTAAAATATGTTTGTGGACTTATTATTTATCACACCATATTCAAAAATACTGATATATTTTAGGATAAGATCAATGACTTTTGAAAAATATATATATATGTCAACTGGAATTTTAGTAATGACAAGTAAATAATTTTAGGATTAAGTTATCAAATGTACATTATTTGGAGATCGCATATAACTGGGCATTTATAGTATAAATGTGATTATGAACTTATGAATTGGTATATACCAAATTTTTAAAAAAATCATATCATTTAGGTTAAGAATAATTCTTGTAAAAAACCTACAAATACATCAGCTTGAATTTAGGTGATTAGGCTTAAATAATTTTAGGATGAAGTTTCTAGATGCACATTGTTATCAGATCACATACAGGATTGACGAAAATATGGATTTCAAAAGGATTGTACAAAGAACTCAGTACTATTTCTCATGGAATACATTTAAGTGATAATGCGTCAATTCATACACTATTTAACAACACGTCATAAGTGCTAAGCCTAATTCAATTAGAAGGGAAGGAACAATTATCGATAACTATTTCAATTAGAATTATTTATATTTATTTGTGCAGCATGTAATAATAGATAAATGTTTTATTGAATGAAGCTTCCATCATCGTGATTGAATTAGGTAGAATATATTTCCTTAAATGATCCTTACAGATAGATTGTAAATTTTTTATTTTTTCTTCTTTGTCTATGTAACAATTTTACATTTGGAGTTAAGAATTTTATTCTTTAAAATTATTTAAGGTTACAATCTTCTCAAACATTTATAGTCATTTATTTTTTTTCACTCTATTACTTTGACAGTAAGAATGATCTCATGTAATTGTGTAAGTACGTATTTACATTAATATATATTAAATATCAAAGACTTGGACTTGGATTTGGACTTGGCGCTTGGGCTGAATCGGACCTTAAATTAAATATTTTTATAAACTTAAATATTTGCTCTATAAATAATAAAGTTTTTACTGATAAGAATAGTATATATATATATATATATATATATATATGTAGTTCGGTACAAACTGTACAAAATAGGTCAAAAATTAAAGTGACCAAGAGACAAAATAACACAAGATAGAGATAATGATAGATTATGTACACTAAATACTAATATTGTGATCATCATTTTTGAGAAATCTTTTCACAGTATCTAGGCATGGTTGCCAAATAGTATTCCTCCATGCTTCGTCAACAACTTCTTTTCCATTTTCTTTGAAAACGTCTGTAGCAATAACATGATGCACCGGCCACATTTTTTCATTTATTAATCGTTGAATCTTGTCAGGTTGGTTACAAATTAATATACGAGTATTATGTTTGATACTTGAAATTGAAGCTTGAAGAATCATCTTCTTTGATTCATCATCTCCGTCTACATTTTTTTCTTCCCTTAAATATTTGGCCATTTCAGGGACACCAATGGACCGTCGGATTTCTTTGGTGTAATCTGCATCTGCAATGAAAATTTGCCGCACCTCATCCACCAGCCCTGCNGTTTACCCTTCTTATGTGGAATTTGATCTACTTGCTCTTATTTGTTGATCTGAGAATGATGAGGATATACTGTTGGTTCTAGCTGTTGAATATGATCTGTTTAGTATAGGTTGGTTGGTTTGCTGCTAGATTGAAGTTTCGATGGTTTGGTTGGGATTGAAAGGAGTTGTTTGTAGCTGCTAGTTTTGCTTAGTTTAGAGTAACTTGCGAGTACCTGTGGTTTTCAGTACTCACCCTTGCTTCTACACAATTGTGTAGGTTGACAGCTCTCTCTCAGATTCGGCTTAGTAGTTTCTTTAGCAGATTGAGCTTCGGGACATACTCGAGAGGTAGCGGTTCATTCCAGACGTGCCCTTGAGTTATCTTTACTTTCAGTTTTGTTCTATTCGAGAACTATACTCTGAGACTTGTATATTTTTATTCGTATTCAGTATTTAGAGGTTTGTACATGTGACAACTAAATTCTGGGTAGTGTTGAGTCATAATTAAAGTCTTCCGCTTATTTATTATCTTTTATTCTCGTATTTCTACTTCTCTATCGTTGTGGTTGGGTTAGGCTGACGTGTTCGGTGGGAAATAGACACGTGCCATCACATCCGGATTTGGGGTGTGACAAGCTTCTTTTCCATCTTCTTTGAAAATGTCTGTACCAATAATATGATGCACTGGCCACATTTTCTCATTTATTAATCATTGAATCTTGTCAAGTTGGTTACAAATTAATATACGAGTATTATGCTTGATACTTGAAATTGAAGCTTGAAGAATCATCTTCTTTGATTCATCATCTCCGTCTATATATTTTTCTTCCCTTAAATATATGGCCATTTCAGGGACACCAATGGACCGTCGGATTTCTTTGGTGTAATCTGCATCTGCAATGAAAATTTGCCGCACCTCATCCACCAGCCCTGCATGCAACAAAAATTTAAGAATAGTTTTGTTTAGGTGAACATATATTTGAAAATCAAATGTAGTATTAAGAAAACTATATAAGAAAAGTTTTTGTTAGAGTCATTATTATATTTTGATTTATATATAAAATAACTAATAAAATTACCTACATTAACCATTTCATCAACCCTCGTGTCAACTCTACGGTTTAAGACTGATTGCTCTACATCAATCCAAATAAACCGACTGTCATACTTATATTTGAACATGAACACAGGGTCTTCCACAAGTTTTTCAATATACGAATTTGAACCTCCAACAATAATTAGAACACATTGAGTCTTCAAAAAATTTTCTATGTAGACAATAGACTTCACACATAAATCTTCCGCCGTGAAGTTGGAATCTGGCTCAATTTCACCTAAAAATTTGTGAAACAAAATAACTGTTAATTAATATTCACATTGAAATAAAGGAATCACAAAAAAATGTCTTTTTCAAATATGTATACCTAGAAAATAGTGACGTACACCTTGTTTCTCAGCGTGTGAGATCTTGTTTGTCACGATTTCAAGTCCCTTAAATACTTGCATTTTGTCCGAGTTGATTATTTCTCCTCGAAAATGGGTGGCAAGGTCAACAGAGAGACGAGATTTTCCCGTTCTTGTTGCTCCCATTATGAACACCACTTTCTTCTTGTTGTTGTTGACGAAAGTATTCATGTTAGCTAGACATAAAATAAAATTATAATAATAATTAGTTTAAAATAATAAATAATCTGATGAAAACCACTCATACATTAAAAAATCTTACAAATATAAAGTTAATAAGTAGAAACTTTCCTTGAGATGTAATAAACTATGTAAAATAATATATTTTTCTTGATGCTGGTTATGAAAGAGATTGCATTGAGCATTTATAGTAAAATATATTTGTGGACTTATATATTAATTATCATACCATATTCAGAAATACTGATATATTTTAGGATAAGATCAATGACTTTTGAAAAATGTATATATATGTCAAATGGAATTTTAGTAATGACAAATAAATAATTTTAGGATAAAGTTATCAAATGTACATTATTTGGAGATCGCATATAACTGGGTATTTATTGTATAAATGTGATTATGAACTTTTGAATTGGTATATACCAAAATTTTTTTAAAACTCATACCTTTTAGGTTAACAATAATTCTTGTAAAAAACCTAAAAATACGTCAGCTTGAATTTGGGTGATTAGGCTTAAATAATTTTAGGATGAAGTTTCTAGATGCACATTGTTATGAGATCACATACAAGATTGACGAAAATATGGATTTCAAAAGGATTGTACAAAGAGCTCAATAATATTTCTCATGGAATACATTCAAGTGATAATGCGTCAATTCATACACTATTTAACAACACGTCATAAGTGCTAAGTCTAATTCAATTAGAAGGGAAGGAACAATTATCGATAACTATTTCAATTAGAATTATTTATATTTACTTGTGCACCATGTAATAATAGATAAATGTTTTATTGAATGAAGCTTCCATCATCGTGATTGAATTAGGTAGAATATATTTCCTTAAATGATCCTTACCGATAGATTGCAAATTTATTATTTTCTCTTCTTTGTCTATGTAACAATTTTAAATTTGGAGTTAAGAATTTTATTCTTTAAAATTCTTTAAGATTATAATCTTCTCAAACATTTATAGTTATTTATTTTATCACTCTATTACCTTGACAGTAAGAATGGTCTCATATAATTTTGTAAGTTCGTATTTATATTAATATATATTAAATATCAAATACTTGGACTTGGATTTTGTAATGACCCTTCAGGTCATTTTTAAATTTAAGAATTCTTTCCCTCGTATAGAGCATTCCTGTAGCGACCCCAAGTCATTTATGACTTGCTGGCACTGACTGTTCGGTCGCCTGGTCGTTCGTTTGGGTTTTAGGCCTGTTTCCCTGTTTTGGAGATTTTTATAACTTGAAAAGTTGACTTTGGTCAACCTTCTTGGAAGACGTGCTCAGATGAAAATTCTGACAGCTAGGTTAGCTTCGGAAGATCGATTTTGGTCTAGAACGACCCTTTGTTCACTTCCCGAGGCTTTAGATGGCAGTTGTGGAATCTGGCTCAAAACGATACTGGGTGTGGGACCTACTTTTTATCGAATCGATCTCCAAATGGAAATTCCGCCTTCACTGTTGAGTCCGAAATATTGTTTCCAATCAGATTCCATATATGGTTTGTATTTTTTCGATTCCGAACGAGTCCGAAACATCGAAATTTAAGTTTGAAAGGTTGTAGAATTTTAACGCAGCGGTGACGTGGCAGAGCCACGCGACGCCACGTGGCAGCGATGGAATTTCCAGATTTCAGGACGATGTTCGTCCATTTTTTTCCCTCAACTTCAACATAAGATTTCTCCTTCATTTTGAGTCCAAATTAGGTGCTTCAAAAGGCTAACTTCAAGAGAATTTCGAGGGGAATCTAGCGGTGATCTCAGAAACGTGAGGAGAGGCTTCGTTTGAGGTAAGGAATCGATTTTAGTCACTGCTAGGGTGATTTCCGGATTGAATTGTTGTTGAATTTTGAAATGTGAGATCTTGATCATCTTAGGTCCGTTTTGAGTCATTCTTGAGGCTAACTTGTAGAGTTTAAGGATCGTCGTGGTATAATCTATTTGGGTTGGAAGGGTCTCGTTTTTCCAGAAATTGGTGATCAAGGGGCTGCCCATTTTAATTGTTGTGGCTGATTTGCTATGTTTTAGGCATCTGTTTGTGCTAAATTTTGGGGTATTAGTTTAGTAAGGTATTTGGGACGTTTTCACGAATTCGTTTTCGAGATTCCAATTGTGGGCCCCATAATCCCGTTTTCGACCCGATTTTGGTTCCGTCTCCGAAAAATATAATTTTAGTGTCAATATATTCGTAATGACGAGGTGACTAACCTTTTGTTAGTGGGGAAGCATTTGGAGACCGTTCGGAGGGGAAAAGATCCGGTACCGTGAGTTGGAGCACGCGTGGTCGGCTTTCAGGTAGGCTATGGCTTTCTCTCGTGAGATTGAGCATGTTTAGGCATTTGTTTATTGATTTGCTTGAGTATGGAGGGGTTCGGGTGTCGAGCATGCTAAATTTCTATAATTCCTGCCTTAGACCTTATTTCGGGAAAGTGTTGGATTATGACAACATGTCTCTTGATATTATTGAATATCCATATCTTGTGGTGTATATGATAATATTGATTTGAAGTATGTTTGGCCTTAGTCTAGGCTTAGACTAGTGTTGCCATAGACTTGCGAG